>NW_028279554.1:0-132743 GCF_059751315.1 Micrasema longulum | reverse complement strand
TTTGAAAATTTCAACACCAAGGATTAGCAACACTACTTTCTTTGATGAAAAACGACGGCACACAATATTAGTTCTGTTCAAACTCAATAACATTGAGCTTCTTGGACAATATGTAAAATTTAATTTACTACACATTCTGCACATTCAAGCCGAGAATTTCATAAGATGAGAATTTCGCAAGTATCGGTCACTATAATTTAGAGAACTCCTGATAATGTCCACAAAAAAAACAGATGGAAGATTTACAGAAAAAAAGATATTAAAGCGAAGGCGGAATATACACAATACGTAAGGTGGTGATTTAAACTAGTCAATGACATTAACAAGTTACAACAGGGATGGAGAATACCTTAAATAAGGGAATATGGAAGTCTAGGAATTTACAAGGCTTATAACCTGTCATTGGCTGGTTTAAGTGGCTACTTTAGACACTGTATAACATTCACCATTTTGCCGTGTTTGAACATCCATATTTCTTCAATTCTTCCATCTGTTGATTTAAGCAAAGTTAGTTAATGTAGGCCACTTAAACCAGCCAATGACAGGTCATAAGCCCTGTAAATGCCTAGACTTCAATATTCCCTTATTTAAGGTATTCTCCATCCCTGTTGTAATTTGTTAATCTTAATGACTCCCGAGGGGGTGAAATCCAGTCTTTTGTCTAAGAACATTTGGACGAACTCAAATATTGTAGCCAATGACAGGTCACAAACCCTATTAATGCGTAGATTTCTATGCTTCCATTGCCAAAATTTCTCTTTTGTAAATGGTTATGATGGCTTTATTTTACAAGTAAGTTCTTCATATTTTTTGCCGCTATATTATTTTTAAATATACAGAAATAATAACGATTCGCGATATTGTTTTTGTACATTATCTCAATCGTATCAAATAATGATATTTTTCTTTCCGAATTTCTTACATGAGGGGATTTTAACAATGTTTTGGGAATACAAAAACAATCTTGCGAAAATGACAGATGACTAATATGAAGCAAGCAGAGAGGAGTTATTGGATTCGAGAATCGAGTTGACAATAGAAAAGGGATGAAATGAAATAAAATAATCAAAAAACCCATCTTGCCATCCCTTATTTTATTTGAGGATACGATGGTCAACATTAGAAATTGTGTTATCCCGATAGCAGATTTAAAGAATAACCCTTATTTTTCTTCTTGCAAAAATGTCAAAAAGTAGATATATCATTATTGATAATCTTTTTTTTGTTTTGAGTAATATCCGCGAACAGGCAAAGTCTAAGGAGGATTTTTTGTTGCTGTTATTATTATTTATTTGCATATATTTTATGTTCCGGATAATTACATTAGAAAGCGTCAGCATAGACTGTTTCATATTCCAATATACAGGACCAACCTGCCAATGGTTATGCCTGTTGGAAGAGCTATCTCTATGTTGAACAATATTACTTTGGACATTGACATTTTTCACGTCTCTGAGGGAGTTTTTTGTTACAAGATTCTGTTATTTTTTAACAACTTATTCTCTGGATATTATGTACTCGTATAACTATGTGTTATTTTTATATATACCTAATGAAACCTTATTATTTTAATTATTTTTATTTGTGTAAATTAAGATATTCCATTTTGTAATGCACATATATATGAATAAATAAAATTTAATTGAATAAAAAAATTGAGTTGAATTGATATAAATTGAAACTGCAATACCGCGTAACTATCAATACATATTTTTTGGCAGGGGATCCTAAAAAAAATTCTGTTAATATGTTTACTCACAATTTTAATCGTCCAAAAATACCGCTGGAGTATCAGAAAAACTATCATTATTTAGAGTAAAAATAGCAATAGTTTAAAAGTAACGGCTCTTTGTCCCTATGACGAATTTATTTTTATATAACTAATAAAATTACAGCACAAAAAAATATAAACGGAGTAAAAGAAAATTGGAACAATTGTACAAATACATAACATCGCTGCTGTTTTCATTATTATCCATATACGTATATTGTATACGTGTATATCATCACTGTCATACGTATTACCATATAACTTTTGATTCCGTTTTCGACATGTATTATAAATTTTTATTGTTTATTTTTTTCTATTATTGTTTTGTTTATTTTTCTATTATTATTTTGTTTATTGTTTTGATTACCTGTATATTGTTTTTTTTATTTTTTATTTATTGGGGATATCAACAGTAATACATGTAACAAAAATATAACAAATAAAATATACAGAGAATAAAACCAATGACAGATATCCACAGAAATACATTAAATACACGTACAATACATACTAGTGTGTTTGTGTGAGCGTAAGTGAGTGAGAGGGTGGGTGAGTGGGTGTTGTATTAGAATGAGGGTGGACATGTGTGTAAATATTGCACAAGTGTCAAGTGTCGAAAATATAAATATATACAACATATTAAGAATTAGAGATAAAATATAATAAAATAAAATAAAATAAGATAAAATAAGACTATATTATTGAAACTAAGTATAAGACAAAAAAGTATGTTTTAAGACGCGCATTTTTAATATGTAAATAAATATTTCTGATTTATATATCGAAGAGTCACGACTTAACACGGAATTTTCTAACAAGTCGGGACATAAAAAACATATAATTGTGTCAATGTAAAATTGTGTATTTTGTGCATTAAATAAATATATAAAAAATCTATATGTGAAGTAAATTATAGAGAATATCGTTTTGTTATGAAATTAATTGACTATATCATGCCTACTAAAAACAAGTATTTGAGAAAACTAACACGTAATGGTAAACACAACCCCTGTGTGAACTTCAGAAACAGAGAGATGACTCGTCCAAAGTTGCTCAAATAATTCAATCAGATAAAGAATGAGAAGCAAGAAAAACATTAGGAAACAATACAATAACTGAAATGATTTTCGTACATATAAGTTATAATTAGTTGTTTCTGTTTTCTACAACTTTCTGAATTTATGCATTACAGTACATTTCAGTATAACAATTATGTAAAAAAAACTGATTATGCGATATTCCACCGTCATGAGCATTTTTGGATTTACCAAATGTAATTAAATATTTTTATATAACCACTTACCGACTTTTCTATGTCTACCGGTTTTGAGACGTACCCGTCTCTTCGTCAGGACACCAATTAAACCAACATGCAAAACAAACAAAAAAATAGTTGTTTTACAAAAATATAAAACCAACTCGACCTGCATTTTAATAAGCACATGCTCATATTTAAATGGATTTAAATATGAGATTATGTTCTACAAGAAATTTTTGAAATGTTTGATATCAAGTATAGATATAGATATAGATATAGATATAGATATAGATATAGATATAGATATAGATATAGATATAAATATAGATATAGATATAGATATAGATATAGATATAGATATAAATATAAATAAAGATATAGATATAGATATGGATATGTTAATAAATAATGTTTTTAATAAAATGCTTTGTGCCTATTAAATATGTACACACTTCTGTTTAAAATTTTGGTACTCCGGTTCTGTATTTATTTTTTTTTTATCTTAAAATTGCTAGATATAGATATAGATATAGATATAGATATAGATATAGATATAGATATAGATATAGATATAGATGTAGATGTAGATGTAGATATAGATATAGATATAGATATAGATATAGATATAGATATAGATATAGATATAGATATAGATATAGATATAGATATAGATATAGATATAGATATAGATATAGATATAGATATAGATATAGATATAGATATAGATATAGATATAGATATAGATATAGATATAGATATAGATATAGATATAGATATAGATATAGATATAGATATAGATATAGATATAGATATAGATATAGATATAGATATAGATATAGATATGGATATGTTAATAAATAATGTTTTTAATAAAATGCTTTGTGCCTATTAAATATGTACACACTTCTGTTTAAAATTTTGGTACTCCGGTTCTGTATTTATTTATTTTTTATCTTAAAATTGCGTGATCATTCACTTATTTTTTGCTTTTTTTTTACATCTTCTAAATATTTTTTTTGATAGCATCAATTACATGTCCTTTTTTTTCGCTCCCTATATCTAAGTTAGTAGTAATTATTATTATAAAACCATGTAGGACTATCATATGATTAATTGTAAAGGATCTTTACCGACAAGCCATATTCATTGGCTTGGTGAGTCCTGTAAAAAAAAAAATAATAATTTCAAAAATGTCTTAAATAAACTAAAATGTAATATTGTATGTAAATAATAAATAAATAAATAAATAAAAGAAAACAGTGAGAAAAAAATGTTTCAGTGCGAAACATTATATTACGTTGTTTTATCATTTTTAAGGAATAAATAAATGAATAAATTACACAGTATCTAGAGATTCATGAGCAAAAACACAGCGTGGATATGATATACACTGTTTTTTTACTTAAAAACACTTGACATTCTGTATTTTTACCTATGGTTTCTTATAGTTTTTCATATTGAAATTTCCATGAAGTTGATAAATACTAAAAAGCATCACATCTCAAAGTACGACTTATATCACCGACGAAGTGTAGTTTTCCTATGAACCGACCGCACGGAAAGCTTTGCGGCATCCGTTATCAGAGTAAATGGAAAGATAAAACCTTTTAAAAATACTATTTGTTAAATATTTGCATATTTTATCTGTTATTTTTAGTAATTTGTAGTATTTTCGGTGAAAAACTTTTTTAGTGTTTTAGGCGTGTTTTTATGCATGCATAAAAAACACAAATTTTGAGTCCAATACCTAGCAACACATGTACTGGAAGTAAAATTATCGGTGTTGTTGACGAGTACATTTACCTTGGGCACAAAATCAAATTGGGAAAACTTAATCAAGCTGCGGAACTGCCTAGACGAATCGGGTTAAGTTGGGCTTCGTTTGGAAAGCTAAAACACGTTTTCAGAAATAAGGAAATCTCAAATAATCTGAAGACCAAAGTCTACAACTCTTGTGTTTTGCCGGTGGCAACATACTGTCTTGAAACCATGTCACTCACTTAAAATTAAGTTCACTCAGTGGTCTATGGAAAGACAAATGTTGGGCGTCTCCTTAAGAGACCGAATAAGGAATGAGGAGATAAACGCCGTACAAAGGTGATCGATATTGCAGAAAGAGTGGGAATACAAAAATGGCAGTAGGCGGATCATGTGGCGGGACAAGAAGTTGTTGGTAGACCCCCAGAATTCTAAACTGGAGACCCCACGGAAGTAAAAGGAAAGTAGAGAGACCACAAAGGAGATGGACTGACGACGTCGTTGAACTCGTGGGCCATGGATGGAAACAAAGTGCCCAGGACAGAAGAACATGAAAACATTTGAAAAAGGAAGATTTTATCCAGCATTGGAGAGAAACGGGCTAGTAAGAAGAAGAAGAAGAGAATTAAATACAATTTTAACAAATTGATAAGGCGAGGTTTGTAGGTAAAAACATAGTGGTGTGGCGTACTATCCTATGTAATTTTTGCTTTAAATTCCTTAATCTCGGGTTAACCTATGTCAGTGATGGGTAACCAATGACACGCGTGTCATAGGTGACACGTCAAGACGTTTTAGGTGACATGAAATGGAGCCCATGAATAAAAAGTACCAACAAACATTTTTCTGTTCTTTTTTAATGGGAATTGCTTATTTTTTGCCTTGCTCATTTTGCACAAGGCTTAAATTTACAGATGTCTATATTTGAAACATTTCCGTTTTTTTCTATAATCTCTACTCCTTTTCTATGTTTTTCTTATTTTTTATTCCCATTGAGTAATAGCATTAATTTAATATTTATTTACTTACATACAATTATATCCAAATTTATTTGTTTTGCATGTACAATTTGTTATGTACAATATTATTTATATTTTTGTATGTCTTTATCTTTTTATTTTATTTTCTGTTAAATATGTTTTAAAACTTTAATTTTATAATTGAAACTTTTATTTTATTGGATGGTTGGAAGAAATTGCCATTTGGCAAAAAGCCCACCAATGTACAGTAAAATTATGTAAAAAAAGTCAAATAAATAATTTCTTTCGAACTGTTCTAACTATTGTGTGAGGATTTGGCGAGATAGCAGGCCATGACCTTATTAAGGAACTTCTCTGCATAAAATGCTTAATAAAAAGCAAACCACAGAAAACTCTATCACGAGAATCCGGACCATTGACAGACATCAACAGACCTTTCATGGCCAGATCGGTAAAAGATTCGATCAATTTAGATCCTTAAAACGAGCAATCAAAATAATCAAATATCCGGATGTAGAGTCTACAGTCCTAAGAAATGAAATGGTTTTGATTGCATTAAATGTGATGGTTTGAAGTTGTAACTTGTAGAATTTAAAGAGAGCATCTGGGCTATTGAGGTTGTCGACTTGAGGTCCAAACTCATAAATCTAGAAAGAAATCGTTCGGAGAATCAAGAAAAGTGCCATTGCAATCAAAATATTTTGAATGCGACGGTTTTACTTTCAATATTTCCTTCAACGTATTTTTGTGAGACATTATTTTCTTTGCTGAATAATAATAAAACGATTAAAAGAAACCGACTGACCTGACCTGACTGATGTAAGTAACGCTTATTTGTGTTTAAAATGTACAAAATACTAACCTTCAATTGTAGATTTAGAAAATGCAATTCAGCAACAAGAATGTCGTCAATGTAAATAATAATGGCTATTGATTTTTAATAACTATAACTCAATGGTTTAAAAACAAAACTTGCATTTACTTGGGGTGCCGTGTGAAATAGCATTCGGGTTAAGCCAGATTTTTTCAGAATATTGAGTATAAACGTTACCTATCGCTGACATTTTTTATTATTTTTTAAAAAACAATTAATATTCTAAAGTTTTCATTATTATCTGAAATGATGCACACATACCTTTTTTTATTTATTTATTTATGACAAAATACTAGGTTTATAAACTTGTCGTATTACATTACATATTTTATTTGTACGAAATATTCCCAATCAGCAAAAGTGCTGGTATGAGGGGATATTGTACATATGTATATATATATAAGAACACAATAGTTTAAATAAAAAGTCGATGAAATAACATAACATATTACTCGTCACACGGGGTGTAAGAACTGTTTCCTCAGGTGTTTTTTTAAGTACGTATATGTTTAAACCCAAACCCAAGTACTTTACATTTTCTGTATGTTTAATTTGCTCATCTTTAATTATTAGGTTAAGTTTTATAGGGCGTTTGTTTTTTTGTTTTATTATTATATATTCAGTCTTATTTGTATTTATTGTTAATGAGTTATTTTCTAACCAGTACATAAATTTATTCAGATCCTCATTGATCTTGTTTTGCAGTTGGGTTTCATTATCACCACTATATATCAATAAAGTATCATCTGCATATACAAAATACCTCCCCGATACATTTGAATGTCTAAGGTTATCAATATACAATAAATACAATAAATGATGGCTATGTAATTAAAATCGTTAAAGTTTTAGTGGGCTTTGTTTGTTAATGGTGAGTTAAGCAAAATAATTTCGTCACTTTAAACAGAGAGTATCATTTTCTTTATGTCAAATAGTTTGTCATTCGGAATATGATTGTACTGTTAATGGGTTTACAGTTGAGAGATTACCTGAACAATTGGACAAGTGTAGTTAAGCCTCGTAACCCCTTACACAACTGAACGTTCACAAGTAATGTAAGAATTAACAATGATAAATACACCCACTTACGGGAGTCATAAACCAAAGATTAGGTTTGACCCTTAGTCTCATACGGCATTAGAAAATAAATCATTTTATCTGTAACTAGGATGTATAGTATTTACATATAGAGTGTGCGCCATAAACTGCCTTGTAAAATAAATCAAATTGAATTTGTTGCTACTGAGAGGGAAAACATTTTTAAGAAGGGAATATGGGAGTCTAGGCATTAACAGGGCTTATGACCTGTCATTGGCTGGTTTAAGTAGCCACTTTACACACTGTGTAACATTCACCATTCTGCCTATGTTTGAACATCCACATTTCCTCAACTCTTCCATCTGTTGACTTTTGTGAAGTAAAAGAGCTGAAACTTTTATCATGAGTGTGAGATTCATCCAGCTGAACCAATTCATTTAAGGCAACGCCTGTAAACAATTTTCCAACTTCGTATACTTCTTCTTTTACCAGGTAGTTAATTCAGCAATTTTTTGAGTATGTCCAAATGCTTGGAGACTGGCTGGATTTTCTTTCTAATGAGTTGTTCATATTTAAATTTGTTGCAACAGAGAGGGAAAACATTTTTGAGAAGGGAATATTGGAGTCTAGGCATTTACAAGGGCTTATGACCTGTCATTGGCTGGTTTAAATGGCCACTTTACACACTGTGTAATATTCCCCATTCTGCCTATGTTTGAGCGTCTTTTGTTTTCATTAAAAATATACAATATATAATATATTAAATATATAAAAAAGGTGAGTTGGTTACATATTTTGACATCAGTGTTCAACACCGAGAGGGTAGTAGATTAAAACCATTGACAAAAAGAATAACAGAAAAAACTATTGACGAGTGGCAAATTAGGTGGGATGCATCTCTGACGGGGCGCTGGACACATACATTTTTCCGGACATACGAAAAAGACTAAGCCTTAAGAAAATTAACTTGGATCACTGTGTTGTCCAGACGTTGTCTGGACATGGTGAGTTTAGGTCAAAATTATATGACCTCGCACTAGTAAGAGATCCTGAATGTACTTCCGGGTAGCCCCGTCAGACGGCTGTACCTATTCCTATGGCATTGCCCGATTTTAGATACTGAAAGGGAAAACATGCTAAACGGCTTGACAGAGGTGACTAGGCCGATGTGGAATCCAAGCTTATTGGCTAATCCAACTAACGTCAAAGCATTTTTTCATTTTGTGAGCGAATGGGTAGAAAAATGGAGGAACTGGGTAAACGCCTACCATGAGTACTAAATCAGTTAAGGATAAAAGGTAAAAGGATGCATACTTGGGTACTAGCATTGGTTGTCTGAACTGAACTCTTGTCCGTCTGTGTTGTTTTTTGTCCCATAGAAGGGAAATGGTAAATTACAAATCTAAATAGTAGGACTAACTCAAGAGAACCACGCGCCGACCATGCTCTAGGACCCGTTTCGTCTGCTTTAAGGTCTGTGAGATTGTTAGGACGATTAAAGTCTTTGCATAGGATTGTTTCTACTGTTGGTATTAGGAAAATGGTTTTTGCGAGGAATTCAGTACTATGAAAAAAAGTAATTTCGCCTGAGTTCGATAGGGATCATGTTAGGATCTGTGTTAGGATTTTGCCGGTAGTGTCTTGATGATTTGATGTTCCACTGTGATTTGTTATAGATACGTATTGTTTTTCTTCTGTTGATTGAGTGCATGTTGTATAGGGCAAATTATTCTAATGTTTCCTATATGTATTTGGGTTTCTCGTCGTTTGATTGATTTGTTTGTATTACTACGTTCTTCTTCCTTTCCGATGCGGGATCTGGAGCGTACGGCCGCGGTCTCAATTTAGAACTAACACTGTATTCCTCCACTGTAATACTGGGAAATTAGAAAAGGGTGATTGTGCTGACCATGTGTATTTGATTGATCACAAACTGACAAAACTGCAGTGAGGGGTACAATGAAAGTTTTTAAAGTTTATTTGTTTTGTTATTTTCGCGGTTTGATTGTAAAGAAATATTAAATTTTCGCTTAATTAGTTAAAAAAATAAATAAATTGATATTGATATGCGAAACTGAAGAAAGAAGACTCAAGTCTTTATGAACAGTTTTCGGGAAAGGGGTGGATGCTTTCATTGTAATATATAATATATTATGTGAGCATGTCCAAATGTTTGTTTGCAGAAGAGAGGGAAAACATTGTTGAGAAGGAAATATGGAAGTCTATTCAAATGAACATCCTGTAAATACAGGACTTATGACCTCTGACTTTTAACCTATGACTTATGATATTGGCTGTTTAAAGTAATAACTTTACCCACGTAGTAACATTTACATATTTGTGTATTGTTGTGCAGAACCTTTGAATTCTAATGTATATTATTTGTGCAACATTTTGATTTTATTAAAATAACTTATTTTAATATTATGTAATATTACAAATTACTATTGTTATGTTACAAAATATGAAATCTAAAAACAAAAATTTTAGTCCATCTTCATCCCTTCTCCTCCCTACGAATTCTATTAATCACAGCGTACATTGATCATTTTTTGTTACATGAAGGTAAGATGATCAGTCTTACAAAACACCTTTCAAATAAATATTTCATATTAATCATGTTAGGAATGGAACCCGAGACCTCTCGCATGGTAGGCAAACGCGCTGACCATTACACTACGAGACCGACAAAACAAAAAAAAACACAAAATGTACCTATGTGTATATGTTATATGCATTTTCAAAATATTCAATGCCATAAGTTATGTCCCATCTCTGTTGCTATCAATTTATCTTCACGTTCCCAACCATGTCACCAGAAGTCAAAATCTACTATTTATTAAATCTTCTAAGAGCAACTTTTGTTTTTATGCCCCAATGTCCAGAATGTGTATATCAGTCAACTGGTCGTGCGACTCAGAATTCTTTGTGATAGATCTTCCGGCTTTTCTTAGATCTCTTCGCCAGTGTGGGATGAAGTTTGATTGGCGTGGTTTAGCTCAAAGTCTAGTATGTCTTTTGTTTTTATGAATATATTGTATACCATTATTGTTTGCCCTTGTTTGTCTTTGCCACATAGTTTAATCTTCTACTTGTTCAGTTTTTTGTATTTATGTTTCTTCATGTAACTGTTGTAATTGGCTTATCTTTATATATATATAATTCATCTGTACGTGTGATGTCACCGTACTCCTAAACGGCTTAACCGATTTACGTACGGTTTCAGAGAAATATAGATCTTTGCGCTGTGCGTGTTCGTAAATATAAAAAAAATCTTCAATCGAATATGTAAAAAAAATTAAGAGCATAAATATTTTATTCATCGATCTACCAGGGTTACATTCGAGGAGAATCCATTTGCAAAAAATGAAAAGATGTTGTTTTTTTTAGTATAAAAAAAAGTTTGTTTTTGAATGTTTACAAACAGCATTTGTTTTTTGTGAATCTCAGATTATTTCCTTAAATTCCTTATAATTTCTACCCATTTATTTATTTTCATTGGATTTTTAGTAATACTAAAATAATGTTAAATTCAATTCATTTTTAATAATCGTTTTCTTGAACATTACATCCTTCTGTTGGTGAGACGACCGGAGTTTGATGTTTGCAAAAAGAATGCCATATTTGAAAAAATATTTATTTAATGTTTTGGAATTCAACCATAAACAAGTACCCACTAAATTCAATATTTATTAATATCAACAATTTTTAGTTTTGGAATTTAATCACAAACAAGTACCTAGATGAAAAGTATTTTTCCAAGATGATAGCAGACAAGCCAACGTTTGGGCAGGACAACGTCTGTCGGGTCCGCTAGTGCTATATATATTATAAATAAATAAACAAATGAATATAATAATTAAATAAAAAAAACTTATTTTCAAATATATAAACACAGTATTAGTTTTGTTGAAAATAAACAATAAAAAGAAAAAATGTTTAAGTACAAGATTACACTTCTTATTTCCTTACTTACTTACTAACATATTACAACAGAGATGAAGAACATTTAAGAGAAGGTAATATAGAAGTCCAGACATCTACAGGGCTTATGACTTGTCAATTGCTGGTTTAAGTGGCCACTTTACACACTGTGTAACATTCACCATTTTGCCTATATTTGAACTTCTATATTCCTTCAATTCTTTCATCTGTTGATGTTTGTGAAGTCAAAGAGCTGAAACCTTTATTTATGCGGGTGAGATTCATCTAATTGAATTATTTCACCTACATACTAGGCGACACTTAAACCAGCCATTGACAGGTCATAAGCCCTGTAGATGCCTAGACTTCTATATTACCTTCTCTTAAATGTTCTTCATCTCTGTTGTAGTATGTTAATATAAACAGCTCCCCAGGGAGTTGAATCCAGTTCTTGTCTACAGAAATTTGGACAAACTCAAAATATTGTTTACTTACTTACTGCTAGTCACATTCGTTCAACTGCTGGTCTATTCTTAATTCTTCCAATATCTGCTGTCATCTACGACTCACAATGTGGACAATGTCATCAGTCCACCTTTTTTGTGGTCTTCCTACACCTCTTTAGTTGTTCGAAGGCCTCCACTTCAGGCTTTTAGGCGACCATTTGACACTGCCCTGTCACGCCACGTGCCCCTTCCACTGACATTTTAGCGTTGTTGTTCGTTCTGCGATGTCGGTAACCTTTGTTCGGCGTGTCACACATGACAGTTTTTATTTGTGAAATCGTTCAATTAGCTTTGTGATTGTTTCACGTTATTATTGAATATTATAAGTTTTCAGTACTAGGCTTTACGATTCCCCAATAAATAAATAGTTTTGATAACAAGGAAGGTATTCCATACACAATGAATAGATATCACATATTATGTCAATTAGTAAAACGTCTCCCCCTTAAAAGTGCAACACATAGATTTTCAAATAAATATATATTTTTTTTTTATGCGGCCAAAAACATTTTTTATTTTGATTTGATTGTATAAAACAATTAAGAATATGTTGGTTTTTTGCCACATTTAATAAAATAATTGAAGCGTTTAATGCGAAATAACCAAGAAATAAAACATTAGAAGTATTGTTTTTTTTATCTTCAATGGGGTTATTCAAGAATAACGGAATTTAAATAATAATATATTGCGGGGGTAACCGCTTGAATGAAGTGTAGATCCTGTTGAGATCCGAAAAACTTACTTTCTCTGCATAAATAACGAATAAAGTAAAACAAACTAAAACAATAAAAAAAATATGGAAAAAAACTTGTAACTAAATAGTAATAACATAATTTTTATAAAAAATATTTTTTTTTTAAATCTTAAAAAATGTTGAGCTGTAATGGTCAGCGCATTTGCCTACCATGCGAAAGGTCTTGAGTTCGATTCCTGACGTAATTGAAAAAAAATTATTTAAAAGGGTGTTTTTACACCAGAATATTTCTTAGTCCCTAGACTGGTACCTTAAGCGTAAGACTGATCATCTTACCTTAATGTAACAAAAAAATATGATCAAGATACGCTGCAACTGCCAACCGTTTTGCCTCAGCTTGATGACAGTTGTCACCGAAGTTTGTTGCGTCCGTTCTCTTATTACTTCATTCCGCACACCCAATATTATTCTGTGACACCTATTCTTTAAACGTACAAAAGTACATGGCCAAGCCAAACTTATCGCTTCCGCTTAATAAATGTTGTCATCGAGTTTTCTGCGTCCGTCAAACCACCGCACACCTAAGATTCTCTAAAGCTAGGGTTTCCTAGGACAGCGGTGCCCGTATTTTAACGGCCGTAGTGAACGGTGATGCAGTGGACAGCCGTCGTAAAGGTGACTAGAGTGTGGTTTTCTAGTAAAACGGTGTTATCAACACCATTTAACACCGTTTTCCTAGGAAACCACTTTCTAATCACCTTTACGACGGCTGTCCACTGCATCACCGTTCACTACGGCCGTTAAAATACGGGCACCGCTGTCCTAGGAAACCCTAGCTTAAGACACCTTTTCTAAAAACTCGGTATTTTGCTATTCTGGGCCCTAGTGAGATGCCACAATTCGCACTCATAGATCAGAACAGGTGTTTTGCAGGCATTATAGGCGGCATTTGGTTTTCATTGAGTAAATATCTGATCTCGAGACAGCCTTCATACTGTTGAATGTGGCGCCTGCTACTAACCTAACCGCACTCCCAAATCGTTTTAAAAGCTGCCATTTTCCGTAACATAAACTCCCAGCTATTTGAAACTCTTGACTATTTCAATGTTTTGGTTCATATTAGGACCGTGCATATTAGGTCCATAATAAATATTATGTGCTATGTGAATAAAACTTTTATTAAATAACAAATTTATAATATTAATATTTATTATTACATGTTTATCTTCTCAAATACTTTTTGAAAATTTAATTATACATTACGTAATTTGTTATTTAATTAAAAAAAACTTCTTTCATTAACGCAAAAGAACGCATAACTGGACCCAGCGCCATTTTGAGTTATTCACACTCGAGTTCATAAAGGATTAAAATTTGCCGAATGGATGCTTTTTGCTGCCTTTTCTATAAAATAATACAATAGAGAGTTGTTAAAAGTAGTGCCATTGTAAAAAAAAACATTTACAGTTTTAAAAAAGCCCATATATGTGAAGCTAGGGATGCTAGAGAATAAATACCCATCCTGTTTTCAATTAAATGTGTCACAACACACACAGACAAAAAGTTTAACTGTAAATTTAGAGTAGAATTTTCTCGAAAAGTCCAGAACAAAGTTCGTCAAAAACAAATCTCGGCAAATTCTAGTAGAGATTAGTTTACCGCATTAGCTCCTGAGTGGCTAGAAGTGTAAGCTGCTTGTACAAGATTAAGGAAATCGCCATCTGGACCGTATCCAGATTTAATCTTCAGCATCACTTGTAATAAGATCGCTTATCCCGCGGCATGGTTCTAGAACACTGACGTGTAATAGCGACACGGCTTTGTCAAGGACTTTGGAACTTGCTGTTGTTTGAAGTTTGGAGCTGAAAAGTTATCCACGAAGATTTCAGGCGGGAAAATTGACAGGGAAGGCGGAAATCTATAATATTTTCGAGTGATTGTCGCAAAACTTACGATGTAAATAATTTGTTTTGAGGAGACGTTGTTAGTAAAACGGTCTGGTTTTTGCTACATTCAATTGGAAAGACTATAAAGCAAATGAAACACCTTTGCAAATAGTTTAGTAACTTTGCGGATCGTAAATAAGGTTACTTTATTTTTATTCCTGAAATAACATAAGAATCTTTATAGGGCCGCAAAAACTTACGAATTTTATTATGCACTGAACACAAATTTCCATTCCAGATTCCCGAGGAGTGCCCAGTTGGTTCAAGTCCCAGTGGAGACGAAGACTGTCTCCCGATGGTGCTGAGTTGGGAAGGAGCAGCTGAGGTCCAGAGTGGGGATATACTCCTCGTCAGGATAGATGACGCCCAGCTCACTCTCGCTAATGCAGTGGCTAACCGTACCATCAAATCAGATAGTGACAGGTAAATGCAGATTATTATTAATAAACGCAATTTTAAGTTATGTTCATTTAAATATTATTCATAGACCATTTAAACAATATTATTGACTAATGGGCGTATATATGTATTGATATATAGAAGTCTCCCGGAAACCAATTCTCAGTGTCAGCTGGCCTACTATCGTATTAATGACAATGCTGAACTAAAATCACACATTTCCTGTATGTAAACAATTGATTATCAAAATACCAGAATTACTGATGACAAATCGATTATGCGTACGAACATTAAACTGCTGACAGCTAAGGAAGAAGTACGAAATCAAGTTCCCACCAAGAAGTAAAGTGAAAACTGAGCAATGTATATAAGTGGTAACATCCTTAGTTACAATTAGTAGTTCGGACATTGACACGCTTAGTTACAAGATATAGGGCCTTACTTATAAGATTGCCTTATATCAGGTTTACATTTAGAAATAACTTAACCCAGTTTAACTATTTATAACCGGTATAAAAAAGGTTTAAAAAATATTAATCACCTGGAATAACAATTCACAGGTTATTTCATGCATCATTTTTTTAAACAGTCAACACTGATATGTGCACGTGCGCAGTAACTTTTATAACAACAACAAACAAACGCCAAAGTCAAATTGAGACTACTGTCATATGTCAGTAAAATGGAGAACACGGAGAAAACCGTTAGAATAAGAAATCAAAATTAGGAAGAAGAGGAGGAGGTAAAAACGAGTTCTTTAGTTTATTCGTGTTTCTTTTTTTATCACAATCAATTAAAATATATACTAGCATTTCAGATGTTATCAAAACAAATTATTAAAAATCACGTGAATTGCATTAAAAAGGTCGCAGGACTTTGAAATTGTTTAAAATTGAAAAAAGTCTGAAAACTATCCATTTTGATTACGTTATATGACTTTTGACAGATCGCGTGCTTATTCCAGCGTAATACCACACGATGTGGAGGTATAAGTTTCTATGGTCGCTATCACAGATTCAAACCGAGTTTAACTCTATGCGAGGTTTATAAGTAATACTTTTTGCTATACCATCATTATTCTCCCACTATTCTCAAGCTTAACTTTATACCCGATTTATACTCGACCGTCTAGAGGATTACTGCAACTCCAACTGCTTGGACCTTAATCCTTCTAAGTGTTCAGTTATTACATTTAGTCGCAAAGTAAAATTTTTACGTACTAACTATGTGCTTAAGGGTCAAAACCTCCAACGCTCATTATGTGTAAAGGACCTAGGTGTCTTCCATGATAGTAAATTACTTTTTGACGCCCATGTTGACAGTATCATAAAAAAGTCATCGCGTGCGCTTGGCTTTGTTATGCGTAGCTCTACGTCGTTCACTATGGCAGACACTTAAAATCCTTTACTGTACATTAGTGCGAAGCATCTTAGAATATGCATCACAAATATGGAATTCTATGTACAATGTGCAGATATCACGCATTGAAAATATTCAAAATAATTCGTAAAGTTCATGTGTTTCCGGTTGAAACTTGAGTTTAAATCCGACCAGTATATTCATATATGTAAAAAACATAATCTATTACCTCTACAAAAACGTCGTGAAATAGCGGATATAATTTATTTACTTAAAATTGCCTCTGGTTCATTTGACTGTCTTGAACTACTTTGCAAACTTTCTATCAATGTTCCTTCTAAAGTTTTAAGAAATAACCCTCTTCTTCACATACCTCTTGTTTCATCTAATTATAGGCAAAATTCTTATTTTACGGCGAACTTTTAATAATTTTAATGTAATAAATAAATCCTTTAACAAAGATTTATTTACAAATAATCTTAATGACGTACGGTGTTTGCTTTCGAAATAATTCCTAGTATATTTTATTTTCTTTTAAATTTACATTTAATTACTTTTAATTTTATGTTCGAAAATCTTTTTTAACTTACTGTGATGCTACTTGTGAAAACCTGTAATTGGCTTATTTGTTATTTGTTTTCTTATATGTATATGAGATAACTATAGCTGTTGGTTATCCAAATAAATTCGGTGGCCTTCGTGGTGGAGTGGTCAAAATGCTTGACTCACACACGGAAGGTTCCGGGTTCGATTCCCGGAGAGAACACAAAAAATTATATGTGATTTTTCTCAAGCCTGGGTGTTCTGTGATGTAATTCACCACTGTAATTGGGCCTCCTGGCCTGTTGTGGTGCAAAAAAAAAATTGTTGTTTTTTTTTTTAATAAAATAAAATAAAATAAAATAAAATAAAATAAAATAAAATTTTACAAAATAATTTCTACTTTTTTTATTTATACTCTGTTGTCAATAATATTTTTTTAATCTTCTGAAAAGTTTGTCCGAGTCTTTTTTTTAGTTTTGTCTGGAAGTTTATTGTATAATTTCAGTTCCTGATTTGTAAGTCTCGATTGTCCATGTCCCCGTCTTCTTTTACGAGCCAGCTCCTACCTTACGGTCTACCCAAGTCCGCAAATTTGTCAGAATAACATATTTTCTTGCTGCCTCTAAAGGAAGAGTGTCAATATAATTTCGTCCATTTTCTGCCTTGATATTATGAACTCCATAAAGCTTCTCACCAAATTCCAGGATGCCAGTGACCGCAATATGTAGTCCACAATGCAGTCTGCGTCAACATTTCGGGCCATTTAAAAGCCTAAAACTTCTCGCTCTCCGCTCCATTTCTCACAGACAAACAGGGTATGTTCGGTATCGTCGGTTTCTGTCTTGCAGTACATGCATGCCTCCGTCAGGGATTTCCGAATTTTGTGGAGGTATTTGCCGAATATACCGTGCCCAGACATGCAGTGCGTCATTCTAAAAGTAATTTTGCCGTGCCTCCGGTTTACCCAGCCCTTTATATCCTTAACTAGCGGACCCGACAGACGTTGTCCTGCCTGAACGTTGGTTTGCTTGCTATAACCTTTAATTCATTGATAAGTTGGTATCTAGGTACCAGTGAATGATTGAATTCCAAAACTAAAAATTGTTAATATTAAAACATTGAATTTAAGTAGGTACCTAGGAACTTGTTTATGGTTGAATTCCAAAACATAATTTTTTTCATTTTCAAATATGGAAATCTTTTGGCGAATTTCAAACTCGGCTCTTCTCACCAACAGGGGTGCACTTTATTTATGAATGCGATTTTCCAAAATGTGAAAAATGTCAGATTATATTATTTTAGTATTACCAAAAATCCAGTAAAAATAAATGAATGGGATGGAATCTTTAAGAATGTAAGAAAATAATCTGATAATCTGGAATCATAAAAAGCGAATGTTGTTTGTAAACATTAAAAAAAAACCTCTTTAAACACAAAAAAGAACAACCTTCCATTTTTTTTTGTATATGCATTCTCGTCAAATGTAACCCTGGTATGTTGACGAAAAAAATATTTATGCATCTAACTTTTTTTTTACATATTTGATTGAACAATTTAATATTTACGAACACGCGCAGCGCAACGATCTATATTTCACCGAAAACCGCTCATAAATCGGTTAAGCCGGTTAAGAGAAGTTCAGTGACATCACACATACAAAAGAATTATAAATGTAAAGACTAGCCTAGATGGCGATATTGCGATAGTTGGAGGACCGGAAATCAATAAAGGCTATTTTTTAACGGGAACAAATATATTATTTCATCGAGAAGATTTTTTTTGTTCTTAGAACAAACAATATATATGTCATACTGGCAAACTAGAAAAAGGTGATTGTACTGACCATGTGTATTTGATTGATCACAAATTGACAATACTGCAGTGAGGGGTACAATGAAAGCTTTTAAAGTTTCTTTGTTTTGTTTTTTCTGCGGTTTTATTTTAAAGAAATAATAAATTTTCCTTAGTTTTAAAAAAAATTGAGGTAAATATACGAAACGGAAGAAAGAGAAGTCTTTATAAACGGTTTCTGGAAAAGGGTGGGTGCTTTCATTGTATAACAAACAATGCCATAAACAAAGACCTAACTTCGTTGACTAAATGAACAAACACAAACTTACTTACACTTAATGAAAAAAAGTAATACTATCCATTTCAAATCTTGAATGAAATGTGTTAAAATATATGCCCACATAAATAATAAATGACTAATTAAAATAAAACACGTTCAATACTTAGAACTAACGATACACAGATAATTGATATGGTCAATTAATATAAAAAAGTAATTAACTGAGTGGCGGCATTATCGAGTCTTTTTAAAAAATAAAAAACCTTGCTCCAAAAACGTAAAAAAATAAAATAAAAGTATCTTATGTAAAAAATGTTTTATGCAACAACTGTGGAGAACCGGAAATTAAAATAATATAAACAGACTACAACGACAGCAAAATAAAATATTAAAGCTAGTATATGACCTCCGTTATCAAACACCAACTAGAGATTTCTTTAATCAAACAAAACATTTAAATGTAAGTGAATTTTTTTAACTCGAATTTTTAGAAAAATATTCATAAATTAGCCGCTGATGTAATTGTAGACGAAGAACTAAAACTTGAAAAAAAATGTAGTGTACATGGACAAAATTTGAGAATATCAAAACAATATAACATACAACATTTTAAAACGAGACAAAGATAGTCGTGACCAATAAACCAGGGATTGAAATTATACAATCAACTACCAGATAAAACTAAATAAAAGACTGACAACCTTTGCAAAAGATTAAAAAATTACAACAGAGATGGAGAACATTTCGGAGAATGAAATATGGATTTCTAGGCATTTACAGGGCTCATGATCTGTCACAAGCTGGTTCTAGTAGTCATTTTACACACTGTGTAACATTCATAATTTCGCCAATGTTTGAACATCCCTATTTCTTCCATTTTTTTTATCTGTTGATTTAAGTGAAGTTAAAGAGCTAAAAATTTTATTGTTGTCAAGAGATTCATCAAATTATTTCACATTCAAAAATATTATTATTAACAATAGAATATGAAAAAAACAAAAAATGCATTTTTTAAAGAATTTAATTCAAAAGGGTTTGTTAATATATTTCAAATAATTTTAAAAAAAAACATTAACTAATTAACTATTTTCTCCCTAATACCACACAAACGAAGCGGCAGGCTAAAATAAAGTTATTACAGTGCAGTTAATTAAATTCTGAAAAAATGTAAAATGAATTAAAAATAATTAGAAAAAAAGGGTACAAAAATGTAGATAGTACATGTGTACAAAGCTCATACAGCACAATAAAAAAAAACGTGGAAGATATTTTTTCTTAAAGAGCTGTATTTTTTATTTCGTCTGGACCCAGGAGTTGTTGACACTGTTTTGGTTAGTTAATTATTTCATTGTTAATTCGAATCGTTAGTCTAGGTGATATACTATACATATATTATTTCATTATGTCTGATCAAAGGAAGCTCACCGTCTCCAGATTGCCTAAGGGTAGTTGGTTCCGCCACGTGTTTCGGGGGGTGTGTTTACACGTGAGCATTGTACTCGTATGTCTACTGTCTACTGCTGTCGTCTGAGAAGTCTCAAGGGATGAAGCGTGACGTTGATATGTTTGTGTGATTATCAACAGAGACAGGAGTAATTCGTTTGTAACAATCATTATAATTTTCCTATGCACATCCATAGAGCACATGATTAGTACTCCAGTTGCAGCGTATATAGATCATTTTTGGCAGGATGATAAGTCTTACGCTTAAACTATTTGGTGGCAATTAGTATTAATCATTTTAGGACACATCACTATCAAATTAATTAAAAATGTTTTACAATATTAAAATTTAATTTTACATCCTCGTTTTGTGACGGTTTCAAGCTATTTATTTTTTCCATATATTACAACAGAGCTGAAGAGCATTGTATATAAGGGAATATAGAAGTCAAGGCATTTATAGGGCTTATGACCTGTCGTTGGCTGGTTTTATTGTCTACTTTACACACTATGTAACATTCACCATTCTGCCTATTTTTTAACACCTGTATTTTTGTGACGTAAAAGATCTGAAACATTTATTAACAGATGGAAGAATCGAAGGAGTATACATGTTTGAATATTTGTCGAATGGTGAATGTTACACAGTGTGTTAAGTGGCCACTCAACTCAGCCAACGACAGGAGATAATTCTTTTAAATTTATTATATAAATAAAACACGAGTGATACTTTAATCCACAAATTTGGAATATCCAGTGGATTAAAGTATCACTCTTGTTTTATTTATATAATAAATTATAATGAACTTCCATCAAGAATTTTCACTTACAAACTTATATTCTTTTAAATGCCCAGACTACTATATTCCCTTTATAAAATGTTCTTCATCTCTGTTGTGATGTATTAATATAACAATGTATTAAAATATCCTAAATACCACTGGAGACAGAAAGACTGACTGAGAAGTAAATCATGAAAAATATCACATATTTGATTATTACAAAATATTCAGTTATTACACGTGTCTCTCAAAAATGAAAAATTCGGGTTTATTTAACTGTTGTTTTGGGCTTGTGATATGTAGGTAGCCAAGAAAAAAAATATATTTGTGAAATATAAACCATTATAAGCCAGGACAAAAATACTGTAACTTCCGTTAAATAAATATGAATCGACCATGTGAAGTAAAAAGTTTTTAAACTGAAATAATGGTTTTAGCGATATTAAACAGCAAACGTCCATTGACTTAATTTCTTTTGCCCGAATATAATATGTACATAAGACCTGCGCAATTGGATTTTAATACATTTGAAATAATAAAATGCCTTTTTTGAGAATAGGGAAATATCACATTCTACGAAAATCGATAAAAATATGTAAAATGGATTTAGAATAATTAATTTTATTTTCAAAATCAATATGGATATTGAGTAGAAATGTTTTCATACATAAGTTTTAAGATAAAATTGTTTAAAAATATGTCTCCTCAAAGATTCGTGACGATGTTCTATTAAAATTTAAATATTCATCATCAAAGTTTAACCGAATTGTGACGTATTAGGGGCGTGGCTAATGCAATAAACCGTTTTTACGGAAGTTTAAAATTATAAATTGAATAGGATTTTTTATGACACTATTTAATAAAAAAAAAAGTTTTCTTACTGAGTAGGATAATCTTATAGACCCTTAAAATTTAAAATAGTTTAAAAAGTGATATTTCTCTATTGTTTTTTGAAGCCTTTGTCCTGAACGCGGTCGAAACATATGTATATACGAGTATAATTTATTCGTGTGAGATTTGAATTTTTTCTCCATTTTTTGAAAATAATTTTGCTCTTAATAAAGTGGATTGTTTTATAAATATAAATTATGTGCATCAATCACACTCAATCATTTTCATGAAAAAAACCCTTTTAACGTTGTAATATGTTTAAATTTTTTGAGGTTGTTTGTCTCTGAGTAAATTAATGATAATATGATTGTTCTGTGCACATATAAATCATGCAGAAGAAGGGGAACCATAATCTACATCCAGGGACAGTCTTGCGTTACTTGATCGCCACGATAATTTCATACTCTCGTAAACATTCGTCCCTCGACTGGAGATTATTCAAGGAAATAGAGGGAAAAACTCCCTTTGAAATTGTTACTAACGACTTCCTTAAGTGTCTGACCCAAGTATGCTATGACTTTTATGGCTTGAGTGAAGAAAAACTTCTCATTGACTGGGATGAAACTTAAAATCGCGGTAAAAATAGACAATTGTTGCAATATATATTTTTTTTAAAGAAGCATTTGAGTTCTTACTATTTTTCATTTATTTTTTTATTTTTTTTTGTTTTTTATAATATAGATAATGATAAAACAGAGTGTTAAAAAAATAAAGTATAATTACATATCAATGAAATACATATTAATAGAAAAATAGCAAACAAAAAATCCCACAAAGGCATGGCCTGTTCGTGGGTATGCAAGAAAATGTTAATGAATTTTTTCTCCTATAATAAATAATGGACTGTTATAATATTTTTGTAAAACATAAGAAAGAAAAAATAAAATATTCTGTTAAAGATAATATGGTATTTTATAATATGATTTAATCAAATATTTAAATTTTGGTGACCATTTTCAACGAGTTGTAAATAACTCACTATTAGAAAATCGTAATGAAATTGTGGTAGTATGTAAAAAATATATGATTCTTTCGTACATTCCTTTCATTCGAGCTACTACATCGAATATAAAGGGAGAACATTATTTCAATCAAAATGAACTAAATAGCAAAAACAGAAAATATTAATTTTTAAAAAACAATTATTTTATTTCATTGATCTAGATGTTAAAAACATGAATAAAAATATTGCTTCATGCTCGTAGCAACTAAAGAACGCCCCCTGACGAAAGTCGGAGAGCTACCAACTCTCCGAGAAGTACTAGAAACTTTGCTGTTCGCGCGAGTGACGCGCAAAGTTTTTTCTCTTGCTCCCAAATATACCTGTGTTATCGAGTGTAAGACGTAAAGAGTGTGTAAGAAAATTATATATTAGAATTTTTTTTTTGTATTAATAAACTTTTCATTGTTCTGATGATTTATCTTCGATTTTTGATAAAATGCTTTTTCTGTTCCCAATAAGCATGAATTACTTATTAAAAAAACAAATTGACCGATTTGTAAATGTATAAAAAAAGAAAACTGAAAATCTCAACCCATAGTTTATTATTTTTATAGATATATTAAAGTTATTAGTTGCAATGTGTACTAGCCACACATCACCGGGAAGGGACAATTTGGAGATATATGAAGTTCAATTAAATTCTAATAGACATTGGAATTTTCTCTTTTATTTTTTTCGTATTCTAAGGTACAAAGTGATTAATTAACCATATTTATAATTTTTTTCAAACATTAAAAATAATGTTTGAATTCTAAAAGTAACAAAAAAACAACAAAGAAAATAATTTAAATAGAAGTTATCAAAAACAATAACAAATATAAATTAGATTTAGATATTCTTACCATCTGGAACTGATCTTAATTCGCGTGTAATATATGTTAATCACAATGGTTTTGTCAAGTTTTTTTACATTTTAAAGCTATGAATTTGTTTTCACAGGATAGAATATACGAACATTATTCAAAAACATATTAAGCGTTTTTATTAAAAATGTGAGTTGACATTTTCTTGTCTTTGTTTATCAATATATTTTTAACTTATTGAGGAATTTAGTTATAATATTTTTTCAGTTTATTATTATTATTAATAACAGTATTACCTCTGATTTTAAAGATTATTTTTTTAATTTTATAATATTTCTCTATTTATATTTCGCCACTTAGACTCTTAATAGTAATGTTTTGATAATTCAGTAATCTGAATTATTTGTATAAGTGTATTTTTATAAACAAAAAATGAAAAAAATATTAATAATAATACGCGATACAAAATAATTTTATCTGCCTGATAAAAGTTGTTATACGAATTTTTATAGATATCATTTGATGATAAGTATTTTTTTCATGAAGCATTTCTGTTAACTACACAAAATAAATGATTTTAAGAAAAAGTCAATTTAATCAAATAGAGTGCCTTTTTTCAAGTTTTAATTATATTCACAAACAAAAGTTAAAATATGTAGTTGTACTAAAAATTATCTTAGAAATTACAATTTAAACATGTTATGTATAAGTTCGGTGAGAAAAAATAACTGTGTATCCTCTTAACATTAGTCAGGACCGGCTGAGCGACCTACTAGGACACTTAACCTCAGCCAGGGCCGGTATAAGGGGCTGAGCAGGGCTAGACTAGAAAAGTTCCAAGGCTCACTTAAACGCAGACTCGGATTTCGAGAGCGAAATTTATTGCGAGAGATTTAGGATATAATTTAGGAAAATGGAGCTTGCTTTCGCTTCCCGACTGCTGGTCGAGGTTTCTTTATTAGATCCCGCGCAAATGTTTGTTTGTTTTTGTTTTCGTCTGAGTATCGGGAGCAATTAACGAGATGGGACGTTAATGTTGATTAACGCGTTAATCGATTATTTGGGTTATTTTTCATTAAGGGTGTGCTTAGTTGCATTTCCTTATAATAAAAATTGGTTGTTTGATGAAAAATCATTGTTTTGCTGAGAATTTACTATGACATTTATGAGATTGGTGGATAAATGAGTAATTTTTCGTCTTTAGTTAAGATTTTTGTCCTGTATTTAAACTATTTCGTTAAATTTCACTAAAACACTTAAAATGAAAAATATATAAAGCAAAACGCCGTTTAGCCGAACATCAGTCATCCGGATTGGCAAACATCCGGATGGTTATCATGATATAAAAAATAAATGAGATGTTATATAATCAAATAAAGAAGGACTCCAGAGACCGTTTAAATGTAAAAAAAAACAGTTTTTATGTTGATTCCAATTTTCTGTATTTTTTTAAAAGCAATAAAAAAGTGATCTTAGAGTCAATAATACGTTTTCTTTTAAAACGTTGGCTTAATTTAATAGTAAATTCAATTATCTGGATTTCTGCACATCCAGATGACGTCTGGCACTTATTGATCTGGATAATTGGTTTCCTCCGTGGTGTAGTGATTAGACACCGGACGTACACATGGAAGGTGTCGAGTTTGATTCCCGGTGAGAACACAAAAAATATAATACAATTTTTCTCAAGCCTAGGTGTTCTGTGCTGAAATTCACCACTGTAATTGTTCTACTAAAGTTACTTAAGGAGACCTATGTATAGTGTCATTTATATTATAAATAAAAAAGCAACTTTATCGATGAGGCTGAGATTGACTTAAATCAGAGTATAAAAATGAAAAAAAAGTGCACAATTTTTTTGGTTTATTAAATTTAAAACGTCTAATTGTTGTATTAACATAATTAAAGCAAAACAATATATATTCATACAACTTATATTTGAAGCCCTAACTTTTTGGCTATGATATATAATAAAATAAATATAAAATAATTTTGTTTCTAAACAGTTTTTTTTAATTTTTCTACCGACAGGCTTCAAAGCAATACAAGCTTTTTTATCGAGGTATACTTAATTAATGAATCTCATACTATTTTATTTTAACAGTATTTACTAAATAGGATAAGATTTGTTTGCTAATTATACTTTGATAAAGAAACTTGCGTGGCTTTGAAACTGGTCGGTAGAAAAAAATACGCGGTTGAAAACAAAGTTGTTTTAAATTTAATTAATTATTTTGTATTTAATTTGTGATCTTCTTGTTCCCGTTTTTGCTACCCGTTCTATCTTCTGAGAAGTCTTAACTCCTGAGAAATAAGGCTTTGCCGGAGGTTTATCTCATGTTGGGGGAGTTTATTTGTACAACAGGAAGTCAGACTTACAATGGGAGGAGTCGGAACTACGTGATGCGAGTTCATTAAAAAGCTCAAGATAGTTAAAAATACAATGCAGAAAGTCCAAGTCACATTTGGAGGAGATGAGAATAATCTACTTTAATGGTGTCGTCATACACAATAGGGTTCATCTGACATGACGTCACGTGCATGTGTGTCATCTGACGCCACGTGCATGATAACACGAGTAAAATAAATCTATCGCCTTAAAAAACCTTTTTTATTAAAAAAAAAAATCAATTGTTTAGACGTTTTTATGTATTTATTACAAAAATACTTGTATTATTGCACATTTCATATTTACATATTTTTATTTATTATTTTTTCGTGATAATATATGCTTGCTTGTTTATTATTTTAAAGTAAATTTGTGTTTTTTGCTAACCGTAACACTTTATTTATTGTTTGCTTTACATAATTGATTTCATAAGCTTATATCTTTGCATTTTTTGTTAATATGCTTACTGTTTGTTCTTGCATACCTTTGTTATTATTGTTTTTTTTTTACTTTGTAAAACTTTTTATTATATCCTTTCTAACTAATTTCACATATTTTTTCTGTATATTCTGTGTTTATTATTTAGTATATTAGCATGTATTTCATTTTTATGTTTTGAAAAGGGCCTTTAGGGCGTTAATAAACAAAATAAATAAATACATTAGCAACGGATCCCAGATTTCATAAGACTTAAAGCACATGTTGCGTTTGGATACAACATAATGGGAATTAGAAGCAAACATATTATTTAAAAAAATACAAGTATAACGTTAATATTAATTTCATATCACCATTTCAACAACACGCAGTACAATGTGCGGACTAAATATCGTGCACTTTTCATAACATCCACACTCGATAATAGACGTACCACGGCTGATATAGTGTTACCAATATAATCTATAATCTGATAAAATAAACTCCCCTGAATTAGTTACTCACATTCGTTTTAAGATACCACAGATGCAAACGCGTTATCATCAACTTTTCCATACACCTAAATGTAGAATAAATATTATAAAACACGCTACAATTAACCGTATTATGGAAACTTATAAAAGGAAATTTAACCACATATGTAGATATATTTGCAAAAAATGATAAATTTATTAAAGAAGCCATAAGAATTGAATTATCATTACCTGCTACTTCCTATCCGTTCCTCTCTATCCCTACATAAGTAAAAGTTTTAAAGTGAAAAAATATTTCAATATAATTATGAATCCCCGTACTGTGGGCCAACTGTTTGTGACACCTGATTTTTATCATTCGAATTTTATCAATCTTATATTTCATATCTATTTATATATTTATTAATTTTATAAGATTTTATATTTATTCATATTTTTCTCTTTCAACCTATAATTAATAATAAAAATAATGTGACCTCACTGGGTTTACCCGTGCCGAGGACACTTAGGCTCGGTTGTTTGATCGTTAGTAAAAGTATAGTTTTACTATAGTTTGATTTGCAACGATTTTGGTTTTACTATCGTTCTACTATCAGTGCGTTGTTTCACCCGCATTTTTACTATAGTAAAATGTAACCACTGGTTTTTCGATTCCAAAGCTCAAAAATTGAATGTTGTTCTTTATTCATTTTTTACAAATGGTTACACTGTAGAATGTGACTTTGAAAACGTCAAAACACCGAACAAATTAAACCACGTGACAACATGGCAAGGGTACTGAGTAAACGTAACAAAATAATATCGGTTAACATAATATTATAATATATATATTTTTTTTCAATTTAATGAAATAAAACCCGAGTTACAATAACAATATTATACTATCTTATTTGAAAGCAAGAATGATAAGAAAAATTAAATGACAACTAAAATACTGTCAATCCAACAAGATAGCAAATTTTAGCTCTGGAATATTATAATGTGGGAATATAATATAATATTTATATGTTTTTTGTTCATGCCATTATTTATAATTTAAAAAATATCCAAAAACATTTTTTAAAACTTTAACCGAATCAATTTTAAAAAGAAGACAATATTTGACTGACACAAAATTGTTCGTCCGAGGTTTGGTGGAATAATACTGCCAAATTGTTTTCGTTTTCTTGACAATAAGTACAAAATGTTATCATTGAAAGAACCCTCCGATTCATATTGATCATAATGAGCGTAATCTATTCCGTATTCGTAAATAAAAGCAAAACTGAGAGACGTGAGCAAATAACGACAACCGGTAAACGTCAAAAAATGACGCCATCTTGATTATTCTACTATAGTAAAACGTTTTACTCGCCACCATTGGCGGGTAAAATTTTTAACTAATGGTTAAAGACTTTTACTATCCACCGTTAGTTTATATGGATGAAACAACCCATTTTGTCAATTTTTTACTATTACTAACGATCAAACAACCGGGACTTAACAATATACAATTTTGAAATGTAACTAAACATGTAAATAAACAGAAAACATACGGAATTTATCTTACAGTATTTTTTCTTATGATTTAAATATCATTACATATCTGTAAAATTTTAAAAATAAAAACTGATAATATAATAAATCATTTGGTTCGCTCTGTCACTTTGTGGAACGCGTTAGTGTTTGATTAAAAGCATGCACATGATAAAGTTTTCAAATAAATCACTATTAATACAGATTTAGCGTAGGTAATTCCTTTGAAAGCTGTGGATAGCATACAAACACTACTCTCTAAACCTGGAGCGATTCGTCTTCTCTCAAATACGAGTAATTACTCATACTATTCATTGCTACCTCCAATGATTCATTAGTGATATAAAGTGCATTGTTTAAACGTTACGATATTTGAACCGGATACCATAGATATATGGATCTGAACAAGCTGTAGAATGAACTGTAGAAATGCGACGACGCGAATGATCTATTTTGAGAATCGAATAACACGAATATTATATAACAAATTACAGCAGAGATGGATAATACCTTAAATAAGGGAAAATGGAAGTTTAGGCATTTACAGGGCTTATGACCTGTCAATGGCTGATTTAAGTGGCCACTTTACACACTGTGTAACATTCACCATTTTTCCTATGTTTGAACATCCATATTTCTTCAATTCATCAATTTGCTGCTTTTAGTGTAGTTAAAGAGCTGAAACCTTTATGGTTGTGAAGAGACTTATTTGACTGAATTATTTCACATACTAGGCAACGCCTAAAAACAATTTTCCAATTATTTATTTTTATTTTTTAACTTCTTCTTGGACCAGTTGGTTTGAGTTTGTCCAAATGCTTGTATGCAAAAGACTGGATTTCACCCCCCGGGAGTCGTTAAGATTAACAAATTACAGCTGGAATGGATAATACCTTAAATAAGGGAATATGGAAGTCTAGGCATTAACAGGGCTTATGAAATCCAGTCTTGTGTCTACAAGCATTTGGACAAACTCAAATATTTAAATATTATATACTTTAATGAGTTTTTAAGAACATGTAAAATCAATCCTTTTTAGGTGTTAAACAGAATGCGTTGCAGGTTAAATAAATTATTTATGAACAAGAAGAACGCTTATATAATATGGAGTATATATATGTGGCCACACCCCTCCCCCCCCTCCTTGAGGTTGACAAAGCTGTGGCGGGGTGTGGTGAAAAATAAAGAATCCTCTTGAGGTTGGTAACTCTGATTACCTCCCTTTCCGTCTGCGACGCGACGCTTTGGTCGATATAATGAATCTACCGATTTATTTTACAGAGTATAAAAATTTTTCTTTGATGGAGGTTGGCAACGCTTCCTGAAAGTAAGCATGCTACGATGGGAATAATTTGTTTTGACTACCTATCAAATAACAAAAAAAAAATATCAGCAGTTTTTTTTTGTTGGTGTTCATCATAATACGTGTTAAGGCCAAAATACGATTTTAGCAATAAATATGTTTCTTAAAATACAGGAAAATCAGTTGGTTTTTTTTCCTCACTAACATATGTAAATGTGGCAAACTATTGTCTTGAATATTGAATCATTTGCTTGAAAAGAAGTTGTAATGAGAAAGTCAATTAACAACAGTTTGATTTTGCTTGGTAATGCTTCGTTTTTCTTTAAATGTAAATACTTTTTTTTAAAAAAGTTTTTGGATTAACCATCCAATGTTTTCTCCAATTCGATACAGTAAAACTAATGCAGTGATGGTAGCAAACTGCCTATGTTTAAACATCTTCTTTTCCCTAACTGTTCCATCTGTTAACTATTTTGAAGTAAAATACTTTTTTTTAAATGTTAGTTGCATTATTCTTTTCCCTTGCTTGTAATGTACAAGGTTTATATTTACTTCAAAGCGATAGTTATTTATTTGTTTACTTAAAAATTTGTTTTTTTTAATATTTTTTAATTTATATTAAATTTACTTCAATAGTAAAATAGCTTCAATCTTAATTGACGTGTGTGAAATTCATTTGGCTGTTTTATTTCATCTTCTAGGCAACGGAAATAAAAATACTTTACAATTATAACTGTTTTGCTTTACAAAAATCAACAAATGAAAGAGTTTAGTAAACCAGCTAATGACATGTAATAAGCCCCGTAAATGCCTAGACTCCTTTATTCTCTACTAAAAAATGTTTTACCTATCCGTTGCAGTAAATTTGAATATTATTCGATATTTTATTAATTGATTATGTGTAACATCACTAGAGAATATTGGAAGGAGTAACTAATGTAAATGTGGGATTGGAAGGAGATACTGTAAAATGGGATGAGATTATTGTGAACGTAGTTTGTAAGTTCTACGCCATTGGACGTGTTTTATAGCTGGGGGAATTTATGATTCAAAGTATCCAAGTATGTAACTTGCAGAGATGAGTATTTTACTTTGTTCTTTAGAGATGAGAGATGATTGATGATAATACGACTGGGAGTTTTGCAGAGGGAAATAATGATTCTTGCTGTAAACAACGCATTAAAATCTAAATTAATATCCAGGAACGTGTTGTCATCCTTATAAATATATAATTTCTCTGTACGTGTGATGTCACTGAACTCCTCTCAAACGGCTTAACCGATTTCCGTGCGGTTTTCAGAGAAATATAGATCTTTGCGCTGTGCGTGTTCGTAAATATAAAAATCTTCAATCATATATGTAAAAAAGAAGTAAGGAGCATAATTCTTTTATTTGTCGATCTACCTGGGTTGCATTCGAGGAGAATGCATTTGCAAAAAAATGGAAAGGTGTTGTTTTTTTGTGTGTGAAAAAGTTTGTTTTTGAATGTTTACAAACAGCAAATGTTTTTTGTGAATCTCAATCAGATTATTTCCTCAAATTCTTTATAATTTCTGCACATTAATTTATTTTAACTGAGTAATATTAAATTCAATACAATTTAATTTACTTTCATATGATTTTGAATTCTCTATACTTACCTCTGTTTTGAATAAATACATTAAACTCTTTAATAAACTTTCATAAATTCCAACCATCCATGCGCTCGGTAGCTGCAAGACTTGTTGTTATCTAAGTTCTATTTTTACAAATTTGCTTTTATATATATATATATTTTTAATATCACTAAATCTCTTAACTTTATTGTCAAATAAAAAAAATGAAAATGTAAATAGGGGCTAGATTTCTTATTGTCTATGCGCTCTGTAGCTGCAAGACGTGCTGTAATATAGCTCCTGTATATCATAATTGGAGACGAGGAACAAGAATCCCAACCGTCCATGCGCTCTGTAGCTGCAAGACGTGGTGGGATATTTATTTATTGTACAGCGCCTTGAGGTGATTTTCACAAAAACGGCGCTATATAAATTATTCAAATATATATATATACCAGTCTCGAAGATGTCGCGAAAGCGATGAAACCGGTCACTGGATATTTCGAATTTGTGGATTAAAGTATTACTCGTCTTTTGTTTATATAATAAATGAAAATGAACTTCCATCAAGAATTTTCACTTACAAACTTAAAAATTCATAGTTGAGTTCAATTAATTTCTTCTCTGAGTGTCTTCTAGCAAATAATAAAGTATGTAATATTACTTGTTTAATTGAGTTGATTTTTTGGAAATGCTCATTTTTTGTTGACTTTGTGCACATATGGTAATTCGCCCAAAAACAAAATTCTGTAAAAATGATTCAAAAGAACTACAAATTAAAGGTGTAACGTCTTTTTACAAATATTTTCACGAATCAGTAAATACAAGTAAACAATGCAACGAAAAAATAAAATATTTTGATGCGTAATACGAAAGCTCCAACCAGACAAATTAAATTGAATATTATTGATGTTTATATGAGTATGTGCAATTATTTCCTCCTTTTCGATGGTAATAAGTAATATGACGTCAATGATGACTAAATTAATTATGACGTTATTACTGATCCTGAAATTTGATAAGCGGAATTTGTGTTTCAAATTGAAATTAACTTTGTTTCCGATAATTTGAGTAATCATGTATGAATATAATATCAAATAACATTATTTGCATTAGTGTTAACACACATTTCCGTTTTTCATGTATATTATTTGTTTAGTTATATAATTGTTTGCTGAAACACATTTAACGAGTTGATTGATTTAAAAATAAATCGTGGGTTAAGTTTAAAATAGACAAATAAAATTAAATTTAAAATAGTAATGACTAAATCAAATATACTCGTACTGTAGTTCTTTTTTCAAAAGAAAATAATATAGATTCACGTGACTTTTCACAAAAAGGGATTTATGAAGCAACTACAGCAAGTAAACTTCTTATTAATATTTGATTAAGGTATTAATTTAATTGTTAATAAAATGCTCATTTAAGAAAGCTCGTGAGTCATAGTATTTACCCTGGTGGTGATTTAAAAAAATATATATAATGGCTCGTATGTATAAAATACAATAAACTAGTCGCCGAATGATAAACATGTTTAAAATCACTTTTATACACCAATTATTACATTACATTACATTACATTACATTACATTTTTTCATAACATTTTTTTTGCACCACAACAGGCCAGGAGGCCCAATGACAGTGGTGAATTACATTACAGAACAACCAGGCTTGAGAAAAATCAAATTTTAATTTTTGTGTTCTCACCGGGAATCGAACCCGGAACCTCCCGTGTGTGAGTCAAGCATCTTGACCACTACACCACGGAGGCCACAATTATCAATATGTGCAGGTCGTAAGGTTCTTCTTCTTCAGCCTTCTGTCTTCTACTGCTGGATATAGGCCTCTTCGATATTCTTCCATTTTTCTCGGTCAGTTGCAGCTATGTCGTCGAATGATCTTTTTTGAGGTCTTCCGACGCCTCGCTTATTCTTCTAAAGTCTTCCTCTTAAAACTTTAGGGGTCCATCTTGTGAGGTCTTGTTTCGCAACATGTCCTGCCCATTGCCACTTCAGTCCTGCTACATGATCCATAATATCCTTTATTCTGATTCTTTTCTAATTTCTTCACTTCTTATTTTATCTTTTAGGCTAATACCAAGCATGGATCTTTCCAAAGATTGCTGTAAGGTTAAGCCAAATAAATCCCTCGACTTCCACGTTACCTTCCCTGAAATATTCTGAAACACTGTTGTGATATGTAAATCAATATTATATTACGTTTTCCCAACCACATCTTCTGGTATCTACTATCGACTAGATACTTTGAAATTGTATTAATGAATGTGTGCTCTCTTATACATAAAATAAATGTCAATATTTAATTGAAAACTGGTATTAAAATACATACAAGTAAAATACATCCCTGCCATAGTGGTCCTTGACGTCAGAGTACTGAGGCGAAGCTTATTGGAAATGTTTTGTGGCTTCAGAGATACTTATTTCCCCTGCATCTAAAAGCAATCAACGTCTACAGAATAACATATATTTGCAAATCATTGATCTGAATTGTTGCTATGCAAAAATCAAAGATATTAAAAGTTATGTGTTAGTTTTTTTAAAAATATAATAATGTTCTTCCATGGTGTGCATAAAACCCATATCAACACGAAATACAAGAAAAAAAACTTACAGACTGACAAAACACATATAAAAAAAAAAAATATTTTTATTTTATTTATTTCGAATACAAACAGGTGTATACGTTAAATTATCATTTAAAAAAACTATAAAAATGTATTTATACTAGGGCCTGCTATCCTATAATATGTATTAACTTCATTTAACTTGAATAAAACGACGACGGTTTGAACAATAAAAAGAATAAATATTCGATATATTAAAATAAAAGAAATATGGACGAAACAAGGAGATGGTGGGAAAGAAAAGTAGGAAATTGAGAAGGAATGGTGAAGGATAAATGAAAAACGTCTATTCTCTGTTATTCTGAATCGAACCTTTTAGTTCGTATAATAATATTTATGTTTATTTATATATCTCTGTATACATACACACACACGTGAGCACCCATATAAACATACATACACATACATGCACACACACATATCCATGCATATATACATATATATATATATATATATATATACATACATACATTAGCATGCACACATATACATACATATATACATACATATATAAACACACATACAAACATATATATGTGTATAAGGGTATAATTTTATTCTTCTTGTCTTTGTACTGTATGTTTAAATTGTCGTGGATAATATTAATATGACTTACCTTGCAACGTTGTTCAATAAACTTAAAGTTTCTTTTCTTTCTTACTTAATAAGGCATTGGTTTATTTTTCATATAGAAGTTACATTGGGTTGGGTGAATAAAATATCTTTAACCTTGTTATAAATTCTGGGTGCCATAAAGCTAAAAGATTTCCGTCCGAAAGAAGTTCTCGTCCGCGGTAGAATGTGTTTCTATGACGTCACACTACGAGTCTATATTATGTTGTGTGCCGTTAAAACGTGGTTAATTTATTATTTTGATGATGAATAATTATTGTTCCAGCATTCAATAGGGAAAAATCACTTTTTTTACATTTTCAAAGTAATAAAGGTCTATAAAATAAGGTCCAGTTTTTTTTGATAATTATTACTAGCATAAGAAATATTTTTAGATATGTAATCTTGAATTTCCGCAAAAACGGTCATTTCATTGGCCACACCCCTAAAACGTCATGATTTATGCTTATTTGTTTCTTGCCATTGAAATTTGTGCAGAACAATTTCACGAATCTTGACGTCACAACAACCAGGGCTAAACACGTCGCATTTTTCTACGAACGTATGTATTTTTATTGAATTTATTTTTTACATTTATGGATGAAAACATTTCTCCACAATATTTTGATTTTGAATATACAATTAATTTTCTAAATCTATTAAATATATTTTTATCGGTATTCGTAGTATGTGATATTTCCCTTTTATCGAACGTCCAAAAAAGTAATTATTTTCATTATTGTTTCTTTCCTTTTCTGTAAAGCCAATCAACAGGCTTAATAAGGCCCAAATAAATGAACATAACTGATAAATAATATTTTTGAATGCAACAATATATTATTGAATGGTTGTCTTTGCTGTAGGAACACATCGACAGTACTCTTTAGTGAGATTTAACTATTCGGAGGATCTTTGGCAGAGGGGAAAAGAATCCGACGTTGGTTCCAAAATTTCCTACAGCAAAAACAAAGACAAGATTCTTTACTGCATTGAAACTTTAATAGCAGCGTATCCGAAATATTTTTTGTTACATGGAAAGTAACGTAATCACTCTTACGCTACAGGTGCCAGTACAGAAACATTGAAATATTGCAGTGTTGAATCACGTTTAAAACCCAATTTTCACGTCTCCCTGTCAGAATTCGAACCTAGGACTTAAGTCCGCGCCAACTACTACACTACAAGACGGACTTATCACCACTTGATTTCCTCTTTCAGGGGTTTTACCTTAGAGTAACTATTGTGTCGAGAACATTTGTCCAGAGTTTTAATTATATTTTATACGTAGGCCTGTATTTTTCATCCACTTGGACACTTTATACCCTAAATAAATTTATAAGTCAAAGGTTTTAATCAAATATAGAAAATGAAAGTAAAATTTATTTTTTTAAGGTATGTGATAAAAAAAAGGCCTACAATTTAAAGAACAGGTGGAGAGAGTAGAGAAGATTTGGAAGAATCGCAGTATAACCATTACCATCAAAAAGTTTTTTTCTCAGTGTTCATATACGGTGTAGAGTGTTGGACACTAAAAATCTGAATAGAAAAAAATCGAAGCTTGTCAAGTGGTGTTGGCGGCGAATGCTGTGGATCCCGTGGACAGCCAGACGTACGAATATATCTTTACTCCAGGAACTAGATATAAGAGAAAGACTTACATTCATGTGCGAGAAAAGAATCCCGCAGGTCTTTGGACATATTTCCAGGGGGAACTCTGAAAATTTAGTAAAAACGATCCTCCTGGGAAGTGTCGAAGGAACAAGTGGCTTAGTCACTGAATTACTGATAATTCCAATTCTGAAATTATCACTGACAAATGTCTGCAGAATAGTACAAGACCGTTCCTGATGGAGGGAGACTGTCCGCAGATGAGCCATGCCTGCACTGGGCGTGATCACCATAGTCAGACGTGAGGCACGGATTGAAGAAATAAGAGAAGGAGGTGGGAATATGGATTTATAAGGAATAGGATGTTTTTTTAGTATAATTATTACATGTTGGTGTTAGCTTCTAATTATATCAGCACGTCGCGTTGTATTTTTGTGCAACGTGATTTGTGTCCTGAAGAAGAGACTAGTAGGTCTCAAAACCGGTTAACATAGAAACATTGGTAAGTGATTTATAAATATTTACCTACGTTAAAAGAACAGTTTTCGCTTTTGAGTAAATAGAAACTCCGTACACTATATTTATGGCAAAAATTAGACATACTCAGAATACTGTATATAAATACATTTAGGAAGTATGGAAACCCATTTCAGTATTCACCATTGTTCCTTTGTATCACAAGTTTGCGGGCCAGAAAGAACATTGCTTTGCCTATGTTGGCCTTTGACTCTCCCCTTACTGTGCCAAAAACATCCTCACATTATGGTGCTGTGTAGTCGATCATGCAAAAATGAGATATTTTAAATCCGAAAAATGGAATATTTATGTGCAATTGCTTAAATTATTTTTGGTAGGTGTCTAAAAGTGATAATATTTTTTATCTAATTGCTAAAAACATGAAAAAGCCATTAGCTCACGCTTGCAGCTGGAGTAAAAGGACCCCTCTAGCAAAGTTCGGAGAGCTACTAACAGTACGAGCTATCGTACTGTACTGAAGTACTGGCCTGGCAACTTTGCTATTCACGCATGAGACGCGTAAAATCGTTTCTCGCTCCCAAATATACCTGTAATATCGAGAGTGAGATGTAAAGGGTGTGTGAGACCGTTTATTGTTTATTCGGTACTCTTTTGCTTCTTGTGCCGTGGAATGCTACACATTGGTCAACTTTCGAACGAATTTGGGGTTATCTCCAATTTCTGATAAAAAACTTATTTGTGCCCAATAAGTATTTATTATCAAATAAATGACAAACATTTTAACCGATACGTAAATGTATACATGAGGAATATCGAAAATTTAAACACAGTGTTTAGTATATTTTTATAGAGATATTAAAATTGTTATATTGTGCAATGTGTACTAGCTACACATCACCGGGAACGGGGAATTAAACTTCTGAACCGGTTAATTTATAATCACAACATTATGGAGCCCATAAAATTATACGCACCGAGAGACTACTTAAAGGCTAGGTTGAACAGACAAATGCAAGACCAGTTTACCGTGGATGATGCTCATGGGGAGGATGATTGGTCGTTGAACAGCCTACCAAGAGAGATGGATCTTTCTCATGCCTCTCTAACTATGTGCGTATCGTAATATATATTGATGACGTTTTTGCAGAGGCGATCCGTGTATAGAAGCGATTATGCGCAGCTTACCATTATATTTGACCAAACATAATAATGTTTTATTTTAACTGTATGAACAGAAAAACAAATAAATAATTACCATTTATTTTAAATCATTTCCACCGTTTGTATTTTTACCCTAATATAAATATAAATTTTAATAAAGCGCGCCCAGCGCTTGCGGTGAGCTAATAAACTAGCCAATTATTCCAGCTTATTTTTTCATACAAATAAGTAAACTATATTTTGAATGTCTTAACCCCAGTGCGGGTTTTTTTTCCTAGATTAAACTTGCTTATTAGATAGATTATACAAATTATTTGAAGATTCTTGATTTGGAAAACAGTATTTCAAACATTGTTTTTAAGGACTATTTTTCTTTGAGATAGTACTTTTGACATAAGCCCATAACTACTTTCATGCGTCATATTGCAGGACATTTGGCGCTCTACGCGGCTGTTTTTAGCACTGTTAATTACTAGAACAATTTTGCCAGTTGACATTTCAATTGAATACCCAATATCGACGGAATTCATAGTGGTTATTTTTTTATTTTTTTTTAATGAATCACATATTATTACTTATTTTTCAATGAATTATAATGATGATTAATGAATAATATATCTATATAATATAATATATCATGACGTTACATCATCTAAGTTGATTTCATGGATGAGAGTTGTTGTATTACACAGAACCACAGAAAAATATCAATTTATAGTATGTATTACTTACATTATATTATGTACCTCCTTTGTAGGTACAAATATATGTTTTTTTTTGTAAAGCCTACCTGTAGATAAAATCACCATTCGCCACTGCGTTCTTGCCTTTGTCTTTTATTGTTTTTATACCTCTGTGTTTATGCGTCTATTATCCACTTTATTTACAGTTTAAAAAAAGTTAAAAATAGTTATAAAGTTTTATTTACAGTTTAAACCAGTCTCGAAGATGTCACGAAAGCGATGAAACCGGTCACTGGATATTCCAAATTTAGGGATTAAAGTATCAATCGTGTTTTATTTATATAATAAGTTTAAAAAAAGGGCTTTATATCGTGAGTATACGCGAAAAATGGCTAATAAATTTTTTTTGTTTGTTGGCAAAACAAGATTGCAGTTTGTACATTGCACATTGACTGAAATTCATAGTTTTGTTATTTAGTACACTTTTGATGTTAAGTTTCTTTGGTTAAACATATTATATAGTACAAAGCAAAAGTATTGTGTAAGTGTTTTAATTTTATCAATATTTTCCGTACTAGATATTCATAAACTGAACTTGTGAACTTGTATTTTTGTCAGTAAAAGGTACCATCCAGCTCTAAAACTTGGTCAAAAAATCTCAAAATATGTACATTGTAGTTGGCAGATGTACTGTCATGTGCATGTTAATTTTAAATAAACAAATACATTTGTTTTTAAAGTATTTACTCAGCCGTCTAATTTTTTAAATGTCTATGAACTATGAATAAAAAACCGAAAGTTGGAGGACTTTGAGAATATCACAGTTAAAATACAAAATTAAAAATTAGTCGGATAGATTATAACAGTAACAATATCTTTTTAATTTATGCATTACAGAAATAAAGATGATAATTGTCCAATCTCGCCCCTTTCTTTCCAATTAATAACGTAAGCAGTTAAATTAGTTTCCCGCCAGCGGCAATGTCCCGCCAGCGTAGTTGTGCCAGCCGAAAGCTGGCCATGTTTTACTGTTCTCATGTTTTCCTTTTGTAGTGGTGGCATCAGAAAGTTAACGACATCTATTTAAATGCAAATTTCCATAGTCTTCAAGAAGCCTGACAATATCGCTATTTTCATCGCAGTGTGATTTTAAATAATGCCAGCTTCATTTTAAAAAGGTTCGTTAATGGACGCTTACATTAACGTGAGAAATAGCCCCTTTTAGAAAAGCGCTTTACTTGATTCGAAATTAACTCAACAATGTTCAAATATATTTTTTGTGAATAAGCACTAGATTTAACCCCCAAGGAATTTCTAGAAGATTAATTAATATCTCAACGGAGATAACGAACATTTTCGAAAAAATAATATGGAATTCAATGAAATATGTGAGATATTTTCAGATATTCTAATTTGAATTAGTTTTATTAATTATTGATGAAGCACACAGTGCTGTGAGCCTTTCGAATTCAGTAAAGAAAATCGTGAGGAAATAAGTCTGTCTTGTGGTGCAGTAATTGGTGCGTTCGCGAACGACGCTTGAGGTCCTGGGATCGATTCTTGGTAGAGCCAACGTGTTATATGTGATTTACTGCAATATTTTACTGTTCCTGGAGTGGCACCTTAAGCGAAAGACTGATCATCTTACACTCCAAGTCAGTAACACAATTGACCAAGACACGCTGCAATTTAAGTACCTATCAATGCAGTGCCCTATGCACCAAAGAGTGCGGATAGAAATGATGATAGAAATTTGAACAGATTATTACAAAAATAACTTACAGTAAATTGTTTATAAAAATACCAACAGATTTACGAGAATAGTTTCTAAAAATATATCATATATGTGTCTCAAATGAAACGGTTTAAAGGATTATAAACAAAAAGAAGCCATGGCTGTTCAACGTGTATATCGATAACTAATTTTAATATAATTCACAGTGATTTCATATTTAGCCATGCTTTTATTTCTTTCAAAAACCATCACATTCGATTTATTGACATTCATCAGCAAATCGGTTCCCTTTGCAATACATTGTAGACCTTTGTTTCCAAGAATTGCAATTCCTTTTTGTTGTAAGCACGGCATCGTCAGCATACAAAAGACAATTGACAGTTAAATCACCCATTTTTCTCCCATTCTTAAGCCTTTCAGTTCTTTCAAACAGTTATCGATATACAATACAGCCATAGCCTCTCTTTGTACATAATATTTTAAACCGTTTCGTTAGAGACACGATCAGTCCGTGAGATTCGAAGCATTCTTCTTCATAAACAAAGTTCGATAGCGTGACAACGTCTGTTGGGTCCGCTAGTATTTTATAAAAATAATACAATTTAATGTGCATTAGTCTGCAATATTATATTAGGTGTCTCAAAACCTACATAAATTTTGAATAATTTTCGTTATGTCAAAGTTTGAGGTTAAGTCATTCAGCGTTTTTAGTCGTGCAAAGCATTGAAATTGTGAAAATTTACTACCGTAGTGGTGAGATCTTTACGGAGACGGTTCGAAAATGTCGCACGTTTTTCGGTCATTATTATGTACCATCTCGAGACGCTGTGGAAAATTTAATTAATACATTTGAAACTGTCGGCTCCGTTCAGGATGTTAAAGCAGGTGGCCGTTCTCGTACGGGTCGATCGCTTTCGAAAACATTCGGCAGTTAGAGAAAGTGTATACGAACTCCTATCCACTGCCATTCGTCATCGTTTTTTAACGTCTCCAGAAGCTCTCAGCTCGAAATCCGATAAAAGACGTGCACGTGCACGTCTGCAAAATTCAATTAACCCAACATCTAAAGCCAACACACCATGTGCAGCATGCTACACTACGGCAGAAACAATGCAGTTATTGCAAACTAAATTTCCAGGATGAGTTATCTTGCGACGGTAAGAAGTTAACTGGCCTCTAAGATTGTGTGTTCTGACACCTCTAGACTTTGTTCTTTAGGAAAACTCCTACTCTTCAGAAACCTGTAGAAAAAAATAAATGCAAATAATCCACAGACAATGAAGGAGCCATAGAATTAAGAATGGTCCAGAAACCGCATACGCACATAAAACAGAAGGCGACTCAACTACTCATAAATGAGCAGGTTAACGTTTTTGACCCATTAGTTTCTTTGTAGACGTCGCTCAGTACGCCACTCCTGATTTGAATTCAACTATGCCGTTTTGTGTCATTTTAAAGTGTAGAAATACTGCTAGGATCTTAAAAAAACAGGATAAGATCACATTTCATGTATATTTAGCAAATTAATGTGTAAGTAGCAAATGAATTACTTAAAAATTGAATTATTTTTCCACCTGTCAGGTTGTCGAACAAACAAAATGAACATTTCGTTAGTGTTGCCAGGGTAGTAAATTTTTTTAACGTACTTTGCTCATCTAATGAAAGAATTAATAAAAATTAGACCTCAGATCAAACAACTCTGGGGTGAACATTTGACCGACATTATATTTAAAACCATTTGAGTTCAACTACAAATTTGGAAAGGAAAATTTCAATCAAAATTAGAAATTTAAATTTAATTTTCAATAATAATATAAATATCAAATATAACGTGAGTCCATAAAGTAGACACAAATTTCATAAGTGAAGGGGCGCATAAACTTTTATCATCCCCAACATTACCAACCCTTCTCCGTAAATAAACCAAACCATTTGTTTACGTCACAGAGACCGCATTTGCTACAAGCGGGCAACTTAGCGTTACAAATGTCACAACAGCTTTATCAGAAACTAAATGTTATGCTCCAAACTGAAATAGGTTTTGCGATAATTTTCCACAGATAATTTGGAAGGCCGAATTTCAAAGGAAAAATGAGACGGCATTCACGTTACCTACTGGGTTTTACAAATGATTTTTTTTCAGAACAAATAAATAATTGATACCCATCTGTCAAAAGTTATTGTGTGTCCGGGCGGATGAAAATACAGGGTCAGATAGAACCAAAACCCTGGATGAGAGCTTTTGATTCAATGGCTACCCTTAGATAAAAATCTTGAAAAAGATTTAAAAATACGAGTAAGTAAGTAACGGGGTATGTACCCTTGTTAGCTGGGCAAAGTGAACGCAAAATTTTATTTCGATAAAAGGTGTAAATAAATAAATAAGTCCTGTTCGTAGTGAAATGGTTAGGTTATGTATGATATAAATATTGGTTTTAAAGGAGATTCTATTCTGCAATAGTTCATTGCTTTTGAACCTGCACCTTAAGCGTAAGATCAACCACCATACCTTTCATGAAACAAAAATGATCTAGCACTGCTATTGCAGTGAAAGTGCAGTATCCTATATACTGCCATGTGCAGATAAGTAAATTATAATGATATGATAACAAATTGGCGGCCTCCGTGGTGTAGTGGTCAAGACAAGGTATAAACTGACATACAACGAGCATATAGATAATACAGTAAATAAATCACTGAAATTACTTGGCTTCATTAACAGAATATCCTCTGATTTTACAATCAAAACTCTTTATTGCTCAACTGTTCGCCCTCTTCTTGAATATGCCTCAGTGGTCTGGTCTCCATTCTATGTCAATCGCATAAATCACATTGAATCAGTCCAACATCGCTTGCTTCGAAAAATAGCGTGGATGCTTGGACTAGAGAAGATAATTATTCTTATGCTGAAATAGAGTCAATGTTAAATATTTCTAGTCTACAAAAACGTAGAACTAATATTGACTCCATATATATGTTCGGCATACTAAATGGTATAATCGATGTTCCATCATTACTGGGACAAGTAAAATTCAATATTCCGACTCGTAGATTGAGAAACAATGAAGTACTGTTCATCGATCAGCATAGAACAAACTATGGCCTAAATTCTCCAATGACCCGCCTTTGTCGTATTGTTAACTCAAGACAGGATCTGGACTTTTTTGGTTTAAGTTTACAACGATTTAAACGAGCACTAAATAAATAGTCCAGATCTTGTCTCGATGTCCCTTATGTTTGTCAATGCTTCTTTCTTTTTTCTTTAAATGTTTTAAACTATTCTTTTATTGTAATACTTAAACCTTATAAATTGTATACATGGACAATGTCCGTTAATAAATAAATAAATAAATAATAAATAAATAAAGACGCTCGACTCACGCACGGAAGGTTCCGGGTTCGATTTCCGGTGAGAACACAAAAATTAAAATGTGATTCTTCTCAAGCCTAGGTGCGCTGTGATGTAATTCACCACTGTAATTAGGCCTCCTGGCCTGTTGTGGTGCAAAAAAAAAAAGTAAAAAAAATGTTAAAAAAATATATTTTTAAATGGGACGTTAGAAGTAGCACATTTCGTACTTTTTTTTATCTAGATATTCAAACATAGACAAAATGTCAAATGTTACAAAGTGACTTTTTTTATTTATTCTTGGTGGTGAAAGTTAGTGCTTTGCAAGCTCCTGACATCACTGCGATCTGTGAAGATCTTTTGAGACGGGTTCCCGTGAAAAGTTCTTGCCCTACAAACCAAGGTTTATAAAGCGCCTGGCTACTGTGAGGGAGGCGATAGTTTACATTTTTCTAAATCTCCCCTTCTAATCTGATAAGTAACATAGTGAGTAAAGTGAAACTTTATGATACCAATGACTGGTAATAAGCTTTGGATAGCTTAATACAGTCCATATTCCGTAATTGTATTTTTGTCTTTTCTGTTGAGACGTCTGACGGTGTATGTTTGTTTTTAATTGTTGTATTTTGGATATAATTAAACAATTTTTGCGTAGCCAGTTAATGCATCTTACGATACCTAAAAAAAATAAATAATAAAGTTATTGACTGAAATTTATTCTTAAAAATAAAAATCAACGTGAATTTCATTCGTGTTCATATTAATAACGTATTTTTTACAATTCAACGGTCAGGGAAGGTAGGAAAATCTATAAGAAAGTCAAAAAATAAATAAACTCATTGATTTATAAATGATTGATTCCGTTTATTTTAAAAATCTTTAAAAATCTGCGTGTAGGCATATTTAATTTTGTATTTTATAAAAAGCATATAGCAGTTAAATGCATTTTTTTTAAAAATCACTTAAAGATGTTTTCTTGAATCGAGTGGTTTCCTATGTAATTACAAATATTGTGAATCTTTACTTTTGTTTTCTTATTTGAGCGTCCCGACTCGACGCTGGCGCCTTTATAAAATCACGTAGTAGCGTCGAGACGAGTCGTCGTGACCGCAGTCTTATGTCGCTCGGTCACCTCTCACAATATTTAATCAATTTCTAGATAGAGATTTGAAAAGCCAATATTAAACTCACTTTGTTTGATCTAAGAGGGAGCATGAACATTGATTTGATGCTTAGAATAATTTCTTGTCAAATATGCTGGAAATATTTCATTAAATTTTAATGAATTTTTGAACTTCGTAATTTTTTTAGTGGTGTATAAGAAATTTAAATTATATGGCATGTCATAGATAAACGTTTTTCAATTAAAAAACAAAAAAAAAATAATCCAGTAAAATTATTAAATAGTGCAGCACCAAATTATTATTTTGTATTATTTATGTAAAACAGACATATTGTAATACAAAAAAGGTACCTTAAAGATATGATATTTTTTTAAAAATTTACTTTTATTTATTAAAAAATAGTTTTTAAATAAGCTATAAAATTACAAATGTTTTGTTCATGTATAACTGATAATAACGTTTCTATCTCTCTAATACAATAAAAATTCGTAGAGAGGAAGTTCATTTTATATTCATTTTTATTTTTATATACATGTATATTGTATTATATTTATATTATCTAAAACAGATCACTGAAAATTAGATATTAAATAGGAAAAGAAACACAATATTCCACTGTATGGAGTTCAGGATAGGGTAGGTAAGTTACAAAGCTAATTGTTAGTGAAAATCCTTTTCGAATTAAAAAATAAAGTAATTTTACGACTATATGATTTTTTTTTTACAGAACTAATTTGAGGGTTCTCCTCATTATAAAAAAACTTGTTCTTAAGAGGACTGTACAGTGCTCAAAATTAAAAAAAAAATCGTTTTTCACATATCATATTTGCATGCGTAAATAAAAAAAACATTAATATTTTTTTTTGTTTTTCTATGTAAATTTGCTTGTAATAGAGTCCAGTTTGTGGTCGATTTATCGGTTGATCTCAATTAATTCGTATTTTGTTTTTTTTGGTTTCAATTAATATAATTGTAGAATAGTGATCTGGTATTGTTGATGTTAAAACTGTGTATTTGAATTTATTGGTTTTATATTTTCTATATACTATGGCAGGGACCGCTGCGCTAGTTGGTACTCGTAATTCTTCGAATGCGCGCTCCAGCCCAGGAAAATTAGGTAATTCTCTGAAAACAGAAATTCAGCCGTTAACTTTTATTCAATTGAATTATTGTTTGTATTTTAACTTTTACAATAAAATTGAATAAACGTGTGGTACCTAATAGATTTATATTATTTTATCGTAGCAATTCTTTAAAGGATTTGTTTCCAAAAAAATAAGTCTATCTAATTTTTTACCTTTGCTGCATTTGTGAAGTAATTTAGCATAAGTACTCTTTATCAAAAACATGAATTGACTCTACAAGTCGGTTTGTAAACGTAGAATATTCAGTACTTGTACTATTACAAAACTCATTCATGTTAGAATCCTTAATATAGGTAGTTTTTAAAAACAAATATATTTTTTTTAAATCACACATTTTAGCTTTTAATTCTACTTTGTTATAATTTAGTAACATGCTCAAAATCATCACTGCAACTTACTAAACCTGTATATTATTAATTATATGAAAAATACATTGTTGGTGTGTTAAATGATGGTTGGATTAGCAAGGAAATGATTTCACTCAAATATCCTTAAAGGCGCCTCTTTTGGTCAAAGTTTTCTTACCGAAGACCGGAAGGGACGTGAAGGCCCAGAAAGTTAATGTAACTGAGTAGAGATAGTTGTTTTTATACGAATAATATTGTGTTGTTTACGTTCCGGTATAAAAATATCCTAGCATTTGATATCAATAATTTTTTTAAATATTTCATCTCGCGTATAATGGAGAGCATTGTCTTACTATTTGAGTATAAAATTTTTGGTTCGATTCCAAACAAAAACCAAACACGAATTGTTTACTGAAAAAATATTTTATTTTTATTTTAACCGAGATTAATAACTTTGGCGGGTATAATTTGAAGGTAAATGCATCACGGGTTGCGGAAAGATAAATGATAATGATTATCATTTACCTATTTAATTAATTTTTTCAGGTAACATTGACGAAACGTTTGGTGAAATCTGTCTTTGAAACTGCTTTGTGGTAAAAATACTAATCAATTTGGTATACCTAACAAATGATTTTATAATTACCAATTGAAATAGTAAAATATAATCTAAGTTATACGTGTGTTTTTCCCAGTTGGTGAATTTACTAATTGGAAATATTTTGGACACTTGCGGTTGAGCTAGAATTCAGTTGAGAGCTATCGAAATCCTTTTGGAATGCCTCACATTTAAGGCGCTACAGAAAATCAATAAATCTCTCGGCTTCCAAGGACCGTGTTCTGAAATACTTGAGATTAATATTTGCCTGAAACGGTTGTTAGTTTTAAAAGTTTGACGCGAAAATTATTTTCAAAATATTTCACCGAACGTCTAATTTCATATTCATTTCTCATATGAAGAATGTTTGATGAATAAATTTCATGAAAATTATCAATTTTAATATAAATTATTACTGAAATTCGTAATTTTATGCTAACAATAATGAATTTCTACCTATTGTTTGAAATTTATATTTCAAAAATTGTTTTTACACGGCGGTATTTTATAGCTCCTGGACAGGCACATGAAGCACGAGACTGATTATTTTGCCCTCAAGTAAGAAATGATCCAGATTAGCTGCAATTTAAGTATTAATACGATGATTATGGTGTAATTTCTTTTATTTACTAACTCAGCATTTGTTTTTACAAGTTTGTTCTGAGTTAATATTTGTTGTTATCAGATCCCGAACAAATTACTCCCTCTAATAAGATAATCATTTGAGGTTTGATATCAAATGTTATTATTTTTAATCCTTTGACTTCCCAAAGTTTTCTTTTATCTCCTTGTAAAGACATATTCAAATGTCAACATTTTCTATCAACAACCCTCATTATTAACCGCATTTGCCCTTGCTTGAATTAATTAAAGGATTTCGATAGTTTTTTTTGCGTTTTCCGAATTACGGTTTTTAAGTTAAAATAATAATTTAAATATATTTAATCTGGGACGGAAAAAAATAATTATAAAAAAATGGATTTCTATAGGCTTGTAATTTGCTGAAGAATGGTTTCAATAATCAATCACTTATCACAACTGTAAGCTTCAACAGTGTTGTTTCTTTTGATATTATAAAATAATTACTATTTAATCAAGTAATTAATATTTTACAATTAACAATTTAGTTGTTATAAAACATTGATAAAGCAACATAAAAGTATATTTTATAACTTATATGTATAAGTTTTCAATATATGACAAAGAGTTTTTTTTCTTATTTCATGTAATATTTATAATATACCCACGTTATTTTTCTTAGCTGAGTATAAAACATAATTTTCTGCTTCAAACATTGTACTTACCTAAAATTTCAGCAATTCAATTATTATTAACAAATTACAACAGGGATAGAGAATACCTTCAATAGGGGAATATGGAAGTCTAGGCATTTACAGAGCTTATGACCTGTCATTGGCTGGTTTAAGTGGCCATTTTACACACTGTGTAACATTCACTATTTTGTCTACGTGTCAACATCCATATTTCTTCAATTCTTCCATTTGTTGATTTAAGTGAAGTTAAGGAGCTGAAACCTTTATTGTTGTGAATAGATTCATCTGACTGAATTATTTCACATACTAGGCAACGCCTGAAAACAATTTTTCAATTTTTAAACTTCTTTTTGGACCAGTTGGTTTCATTACAATATTTGAGTTTGTCTAAATGTTCGTAGACAAAAGACTGGATTTTACCCCCTCAGGAGTCATTAAGGTTAACAAATTACAACAGGGATGGAGAATACCTAAAATAAGGAAATATGGAAGTACAGGCATTTACAGGGCTTATGACCTGTCATTGGCTGGTTTCAGTTTCAGTTTCAGTGGTGCAGAGCAGAGTTTATTTAATAATTAAAAAATACATATAAGAATTTGTTACCCACTAAGTCTAAAGACTTTTCGGTGAGACACTTTTTTTTTTAATGACAGGTTTATATAACATTTACTTAACGTTTAAGTGGCCACTTTACACACTGTGTAACATTCACCATTTTGCCTATGTTTGAACATCTAAAAATTCTTTTAAACAGACCAGACCTGAATGTTACACAGTCTGTAAAGTGGCCACTTAAACCAGCTAATGACAGGTCATAATCCCTGTAAATGCAAATACTTCCATATTCCCTTATTAAAGGTATTCTCCATCCCTGTTGTAATTTGTTAATCTTAATGACTCCTGAGGGGGTGAAATCCAGTCTTTTGTCTACGAACATTTGGACCAACTCAAATATTTTATTATCATTGTATTTTTATTTTTTTCTTTTTCTTTTTATTTTGTTTAATTCATTATTTTTTTGTCATGTATATTCAAAGTTCTTAAAATCACTAAATCGAATTTGAATCGAGTTGTGGTCTCGTGGCTAGTGTTGCGGACTCACGGATCAGAGGTCCGAGTTCCGAACCTCACGCTGCCTAACTCGATTCCCATTTTCTAATGGTAAATTATTAACAACTCATTGAAAATGGCCCTGAAATCAAAATATTTTGGTAAATAATAAGAACGCTTACATTTTCTTTTTTATTTAAAAAAAACATTGTACCTAAGTCCAAGCTAGGCTCTTTTTCGGAGAATTAAAGTTATAAAATTAACTAAATATATAAAAGTAAATTGTAATAGAAAAAAAAACACGTGTCTTTTTATGAACTCAAGTGTATTTATAAAATTTAAAAAAAAAAAACACTAACAAGATACAGTTGGATATGGCCGACAAGTACAGGTCAGTTATTGAATAATTCTTTTTTTTTTTTGCAAACTCAATATTATTAAGTGCCACCTAAATTATTGACAACACTAAATACCTTACTCGTAATATTTACAACACAGTACCGCTTTAAGCAAAATTAAACTAAAATGAACAGCAATAAAAATAATAAAATAAAATTTTTCAAAAGAAAAGTTGTTTGATTTGGGTCCCGAAAACTGCCTAGAGATGATCACCAAATCAAAGAAGTAGTCTATTTAATGTGAAAATATCATTATATACATATGTACACGTGTCATTTTAGGTACTAGTTAACGAGATACATCAATTATTATATTACCATCTTCCTATTACGCAATAACATGTCTATTTTGAAAATATCGTATGTCATGGCTTAGTGTTTGAATCGGGTCGTGGTCCCGTGGCTAGTGTTGCAGACTCACGGATCAGAGGTCCGAGGTTCAAACCCGACTCTACCCCATTTTTTTTCTATTTTTTAACAGAAAGTTTTGTACGACTCGTTGGAAATTTCCTCCAAAATTGAAATATTTGGGTAAATTATAAGAACGCTAATATTTACATTTAAAAAAAATATTTTTCAAATATGTATACATTTTTTCGTTGATAATCACTATATTAGCCATTGTTTCTTTGATAAATATTTTTAAACATAATAATAAAAGTAAAATAATACAATTTTAAAGATATGATACAAACTCACACTCACCCACCCTCACACCCATTTACACTCACACACATATTCACATACCTACCAAAACCACGCTCAACTCTCTTACCCGCGCATCCTCACACACAAAAACTCGCACACGTGCACTTCTACGTGTATTAATAACTAACTGGACTGGATTTTTATAATTGTATTTATGTGGAAAACTGATTTGGCTTTATTTTATGTTTTTTTATAATTTTATGTTGTGTATATTTTTTTGTATTGCTTCTGAATAAACAAAATTAAATGCATTTAAAAAAAAATAACATAAACCAATGAAGTTTCTGCGTGTATTGTAAAAGTTTTTGTGTGAAAGAAAATATCTGTTAATTTGTTACTTTATTCGTGGAATATTTTTAAAGCTTTTTTGTAGTCTTCATAAATTCGCCATTTTCCTCTTACTGTATCAAATTTATATCCCTGAAATGTACACCCTAATGTTTCCATCTTTCCATCTACATACGCATGCATTACGAAGCTTTTAAGGGTGTAACTCCAATAACATACCCCGTTAAGTGTATATTTGTGATCATCTCTCTAAGTCATACAGCATCTCACGTTGTGTCGTAAATGGGGGTAAGTGCGCTAGTTTAACTTCGAGTACTAAAAATGTTAATATATTCCCTTCACAATTCTCCCATCTCGCCACCGTCACTTCGTCGCCGCCTGGATAATTACAAAGCCTTCGTCATGTGAACCGGAGCGAGCAGTGGGAGATTTCCATATATTTCGCTTTATTAATAGAAAACCACACCTGCGAAATTATCCCACTCTACAATTTACTCCACTTGCCGCGGAGAGTAACACCCGTTTTCTGTTAAGGATACAGGTCTGGTATCTGTATACATATATATATATATATTTATATATCTGGTATATGTATACATTTAGTACATATAAAACGGCTCTTCTTCTTTATTTCATTGGTAATAGTTCTAGGAAACTATTTGTTATTATTGTTAAGAATTGTTTTAAACTTCTTTATTAGTGTTTTTTTTTCTTTTTTCGTTTCTTTTCTTGAATTAATTTATAAGTACAAAATATTTCTCTTCGCCGTTTTTTTTACACCATTTATATTTTTATACATAAATATATAATATTTACCTAAGTATTAGTTTTAAATAATAATACATTATTTTTTTTATTTTTTAAATGTTATTCAAAATTGTTTTCTTAGTTTTTTTTAACTGCTTCAAAGTATTTCTATTACCAAATTATCTTTTTTTTATCGATAATTCCATAACTGGTAATATTTTATTCTTGTATGTAGTTTATCTTTTTTAGACTTTCTTAATTTGTTAATTAATAATATTGTTTTAAATGCTCTGTATTACTTATGCTTACATGTAAGTCTATTTAATTGTATTTGTAACTAATATGTAAAAGGCACTAAGTGCCGTTTATATCAATAAAATTTAAAAAAATATCTGGTATATATATATTATTTACTAGCTGACCCAACAGAAGTTGTCCTGCCCGAACTTTGGCTTGCCTTGGAAAAATGCTTTTTATTGATAAGTAGGTTACTTGTGATTGAGTTCCAAAACTAAAAATTATTGATATTCAAATATTAAATTTAAGTAGGTACTTGTTTATGGTTGAATTCTAAAAGATAAAATAAACATTTTTTCAAATATGGCATTCTTTTTGCAAACGTCAAACGCCGGTCGTCTCACCAACAAATGGGTGTACTTATGTAGGAATACTATTTTTGAAAATGTATTGAATTTAATATTATTTTAGCGTTACCAAAAATCCAATAAAAATAAATAAATGGGTAGAAATTATAAGGAATTTAAGGAAACAATCTGATTGAGATCCACAAAAAACAAATGATGCATGTAAACATTTAAAAAAAATCTTTTTTTATGTTCAAAAAATAACATCTTCCCATTTTTTTGCAAATGCGTTCTCCTTGAATGCAACCCTGGTAGATCGACGAATAAAACATTTATGCCCCTAACTTATTTTTTATATATTCGATTGAAGATTTTAATATCTACGATTACGCACAGCGCAAAGATCTATATTTCTCTGAAAACCGCACGTAAATTGATTAAGCCGTTATAACATACATACGAGGTATGTTTAGAAAATAACGGGGATTTTTAAATTTCGCGGGCCTGGACAGTTCAATTATGAAAAATGTTTTCTTGTTATATCGGTATAAATCAAGTTTGCTAAATTTTTAGCGGTATTCATTGTTTACTTTGACTGTGGCAGCCGCTAAGGTTAGTCGTGTTTATACGAGCTCGGCGTTTTTTGTACGTAAGAAAACGAATCAAAGAATTTGTATCAAATTTTGTGTAAAAAATAAAATAAACACTAACAAAGTATTTGAAATGTTAACAAGGGCCTAGGGTGAGTCTGCTATGAGTAAAACAACCATTCACGAGTGGTATACGCGTTTCCAAGATGGCCGCAAAGACGTTGAAGATGACGAATGGCCTGGACGCCCCAGCACATCAACAATCGATGAAAACGTAAAAAAACTGAATGAAATGGTTATGAACGGTCGCTGAATCACAATCAGAAAAGTCACTGATGATGTTGGAATATCGATTGGCTGATGCCATTAAATTTTTTAGAATGTTTTCGGTATGAAATAAGTGGCAGCAAAATTTGTTCCAAAAACAGCGGCGAATGGAAAATGCTTAGGTGTCACTAAATGAAGTCAACGACGATGCTGAATTACTTAAGCGTGTTACAACAGGTGAAAAAACATAGGTTTACGGATATGACGTCGAAATTAAGGCTCAATCGTCCCAGTTGAGGCATTCTGAATCGGCAAGACGAAAATCGCCGAGCAGGCAGAACACGTCTGACCTTAGCGGCTGCCACAGACAAAGTAAATAATGAATACAGCTAAAAAAAAGTTTGACATTCGGACTCTCCCAGCCCCCAAAATTGAACAATTTTCGTTTTTTTCTGAACACACTTCGTATACGTAAGGTTGCGCGTCGCACAATGTAAGCTTATTAAAAATTACGTAATAAGCGACTAATAATTGTATATTAATTTATGTTCCCATTTACTTACGATGCATGGTAGCGGATGCAATGACATGTTATATATATGCACGGTATTCCAATAGTAGCTGTATCTAAGATATAGCGAATACTGCGTTGTCCTTAATAATTTGAAAAAAGAGAGATAAAATCACAATATTGCAATCGTTCATGTAAAAATGAGATACACGTATTTTCTTATTTCGTATTCATTTCTAACTGGTGAAGTTTTCCGAGGGATAAAAAAAGATAGAGGTATTAAAGACCACAGAGAAAAGAAAACTTGAGTAATTTGGGCATGTGACGAGGTGCAAAAAAGTCTTACTACAGGAAAATATTAAAGAAAGACGCAGAGCAAGTAGAAGGCGCATCTTTCGGCTAAAGAGCTTGGGTAACTGGTTTCATTGCAGCACTCAGTCCTTAACTCAACTATTTTTAAGTAATTCAATTTAATTCAACAATCCTAAAACATAAAGTGTCCTTATCTTAAAAATGAGTTACATGAAATATTTCGGAGTATTTTAAGTCATTAAAATGCAGATTTATTATTAAATGTATTTAAATGCAAAAAATACATTTACTAATCTACAAAACTGTAGTGCAAAATAAAGTCCGTTTTCTGCATAGCATAAAATGGATATAATTTATTCTGACGAAATTTATGTATAATCTCGAAAATTCATGCAATTCTAGAAATTGTATTCCGAGTTTTTAATTACTATTCTTTAGAAAAAAATATTCAACAAGTGACTTTAACCTCATAAAATGAAATAAAAAATTATGACAATTAGTTTTATAACTTTGAATCGAAAAAAAAGATGTGCATTAACAAAATATTTCAAAGCAAGCATGTTATTTATGTATTTGGATTTTGTCTAAGGGAAAAAACCATTGCAGGAGACTATTGTGAGATATTGCATAGATTTATATAATATTAAATAGTGTTATGCAGATGTTTATTAACATTTATTTTTATAAAATATATAATTTTTTAATATTCTTTAATGACTTCAATGTCATAGCCTTCACTTTCCATTATGTTGTATACCAACTTAATACAGAGCTTTTAGCCTCATAGATTTCAATCAATGTCTAAAGAATTGGCTTAGTTAACACATTCAAACAAATTCACAAATTGAACAATGTGGCGATAGTACACTACAATTAATTGCAAGGTGAAAAAATATTATTTTAAGGAGGATGCCTTCGTTTAATATTTTTTTGCGCAGTTTCTCTATAATTAACTGTTTTAAAAAAAAAGTAAGTACATTTCTTCTCAGAAAGCAAAAATCAATATTCTAAATGAAACGTTTATACTCGTATGTAAATAATTTATTTTTTATTCCATTTGAAATACGAGTTTTTATTTGTTTTACCCCTTAAATACATATTAATAATACATAAATATATTAAAGCATTATTTATATGTAAATATTTTATTTTTTTTAAAGGAAAGATAAAAACTTGAGTTCTTATAATTTTCTCTAATATATAAATTTTCTGACCATTTCCTGAAAGTCGTAAATAACTTGTGTTGGAAAAATGGAAATCGAGTTGTGGTAGACTGAGATTCGAACCTCGGTTCTTTGGCCCGCAAATCCACAATACTACCACGGGACCACAACCCGGTTTTATAATATATATATATGTATATATATATATATTTAAAAGGAATAAACAGCTAACCCTAAATTTTAGAAGCTTCTTAGCAGGTAGGAAGGAGAGAATATTGAAGGAATTTATAAAAATACACCACAAAACCCAGACCAATTAAGAAAAAATCTTTCCTGGTTTTTTTCGTGCAACTAGCGGGAATCAAACCACGACGCCACTTTCACTAACTAACCAACTGTGCCACGGCGCATATAAGGACAAACTCGTAAAAAAGAGGGCATATTGCCTTAAGCATTTTCTTCTTACCTATCCAAACCGTTCAGTTGGAGAAAATATAAAGCATATGTACGAGTGCATATTTATTTATTTATACATCAACGATTCAAAGAACCTTTTGCGAAAAAATAATTTACAGAGATAATCACAGCACTGCACAATAATTATATAGTACATTATTTGAAATAAAAGAAAAATTAAAAGTAAATAATTAAGGGAACATGTAATACAAAAAACAACAAAGTAAAAACAAAATTTCATAAAGTAGATGCTTACATAAATAATGAACGACTTACTGAAATTGAACATGTTAAATACTTAGGACTAACAATAGACCAACAATTAACATGGACAATTCATAATAACAATTTAATTAGCAAAGTGGTGACATTATCGAGTCTTTTTTTTTAAATCAAAAATTTTGTTCCAAAAACGGAAAAAAATCTTATGTATAAAGCCTATGTAAAAACTAAAATATGTTATACGCAACTACTATGAGGAGCAGGATATCAAAATGACATAAAAAGACTACAAAGATAACAAAATAAAATATTAAAGTTAATATATGACCTTCCCTATTTAACTGCAACTAGAGAACTTTTTAAACAAACCAAGTAATTAAATATAACTGAACTCTTTCAACTAGAATCATTAAAATTTATCCATAAACTAGCCACTAATGTGATTGTAGACGAAGAACTAAAACTTGTAAAAAATTGTAGTCAACATAGACATAATACGAGAATATCAGACAAATACCATATACAACTTTCTAAAACAAGACAAGGACAATCAAGACTAATGAACCAGGGACTGAAATTATACAATAAACTACCAGACAAAACTAAACAAAAGACTCAGACAAACTTTTCAAAAGACGTAAAAAATATTATTTTGAACAACAGAGTTTGATTGAAAAATGTATATATTATTCTATGTAAAATGAATGTAACAATCCGTAAGGGTTTATAAATAAATTTTCAAATAAAAAAAAGAAATGTAACATCTCTAAATAAAAGGTAACAATAACCATGAGAAAATCTTATGTTCTATATATAAATAAAACACAGTAAAATTGAGGAAAACTAGATAACAATAATTTTAAAAAAATATACAACAAAAGTAGTTTATAAGTTATAAGTTTTTAAGAGCAATAAAAAAAAACTTAAACTAACTAATAATACTTTTATTTGGTGAAATCATCATCATCAGTTAGTTGGAAAAAGTTGACATTTGGCAATAAATCCACCAATGTATAATTTAAGTTATGTCTAATACGTTAAAATAAAAATAATAAAAAATCACGTTTTCCAGAAAACAAAGTTAAATTTAATAATATATTTACAAATAAATCCATTACTTTTCTAAAAAATAACGAGTGAGAAAACATTTTAATTCATGAACAGAATTCGTATTGAAAATATCGAATACATTCAATATACTCGTATATTCTAGGTATTAGTTATAAAAATGAGTTATTATTAGTTAATAGTTAAAAACTCACAGTTTGGGACGGTGACATTTCAATCTGATTTAAATGTAAGTAAAGAAGGTCTCAATTATATGTTTTTTTTTTTTTTTAACAAAGGCAAGCTTAAAAAATACAGTATTATAATGAAGCATTGAATTTTTCTAGAAGCAATAAGCTTTAAAATATTTTAATTTGTCCAAATGTTTTGTAAGGCTTTATTGTTTTTTACTATTTTAAAACTAAGAACTCTCATTACACAAATCGTGAAAAAGGTACCCGATTTTTGCTGTTATTAAAAACGATTTCAAATTCAAACAGTGGGGAATATTCACAACATTCATTGAATACTAAGAAATATTTTTTTTTGTATTTTACAACTTTATAACTTAACCTCTTAAATACACAAAAATACCGAGTATTTTGTTAGATTTTTTCAAACAATAAAACACGTATATTCTACTAATTTATAATTTTCATAGTAAAATAAAAAAAAAACGGTAGAAAATTGGAGTAAAACATTGTGTCGAAATGCCTCAAGGTATTCTTAAGTGTCATAGAAGTATGGAATACGTTAAAAAAATAGTTTTGCTTATTTAAATGAAGCGTCAAATATTTACTAAATAACACGTAAAAGTACTTTTTTAGATTTTTTGAATATTTTAAATACACGTCTCTATAAATTTCACATTGAGTGAATCTAAAATTAACTTTCCAGCCAACGACATCATCACGTAATAATCTGTTTATGAGGAAATTAATTTTAATTGAATGATGTGTACCTGCAGTGTAAGATTGATTGAAAATAAACTTAAGTGTTTATTTTGGGTTTTGTAAGCACTGAAATGATTTGTAACAGAACTGTGTTATGATATTATTTAAGAATTACTATTGGTCTTTTAACTCTATTTGTTTTTGATTCGGGAAGTAAATTTAAAAAAAAAAAAAGTTAACCATGCATAATTTTAAAGTTTAAAAAATATAACAGGTCTGAAGATGTCCGTTATAGGGTAAAGGGGTAGTTGGTCAAATAAATTAGTTGAAGTGAACCAAGTATTTTTAATTTATTACATTTATTTAAATATCTATAAAATTATTGTCTGTCAAATGCTTGAAAAAATGTAATTTATAATAATATCATCTGCCATAATTAAAAATACTGTAAGGAACAGAATGAAAATGTGATGTTTGGTGTGCTTTTCAGTGATTGTGTTGTAGGTGACTTTGCATGAATCTATTTATTTATTGAACACTTTATTTTTTTATTTATTTTTTGTATTTTTTATTTAGTCTTAAAATAGGTACAAACGTAATAAATGAATGTCCTAGTCTTAACTAATTTCTAATTATTATTAAAACGTATACTAATTATTAACATTTCTCAACAATATACGTACACTTAAAAAGAAAACTTCTATAAAGCTAACACGAATAAGATTACGTTTTAAAACTTATCTGCTAAATACATGTTTTTTTTAACTGACATTTAAATGAAATAATATTTTTTTGCTCTATTCTTTCTAATGGTATTTCCGTATAATATAACTGTACAGCTCGGTGCATCGACGAGTTCTGTGTAGTTGTTTTCTTATGAAATGGTAGTCTTACTTCATATAAGGTCGGGCATATTGCCTTAAAGTAATTTCATCCCACCTACCCAAACCGTTCAGATTGAGAAAATTACATGTACATGGACATATTCTAGGTAATTATACAGAATATTTTAATAATATACAAAATTTGAAACAAAAGTTAACTAAAAATCTATACTGTACTATAAAGAGAGAAAAGGGACGGGAAAGATCTTTCTTCTTAGGAGAAAAAAACAACCCAAAAATTTAGATACTGACATTTCAATAATGATTTAAATGTAAATAAAGATGGGTTCTAACATTAGTGAGTAGATAATTCTGCAATCGAGCAGCTACTATTCTGAAAACGGAGGTGAAAAAAATAGAGCGGCGAATGGGAATTAAAAGGGTTCACTCGTTACCAAAACGAAGAGATAGTCCGTGTTGTGATGGAGGATGGAAGAGCCAACTAATAGACAATATACAAAAAAAAACAAAAGCTAAACAATATTTTGAGTATGTCCAAATGTTTGCAGACTGGCTGGATTTCCTACCTAGGGAATTATTCACATTTATTTTTTTGCAACAGAAAGGGAGATGCCGAGACTTCTATATTCCTTTCTCAAAAATGTTTTCTATCTGTGTTGCAACAAATTTAAATAATAACTGTTGTATAAATATTATTTTTTGGCAATGGTAGATTAAAATAAAAATTTTCCTCTATGTTGATTTAACGGGACGATTGATTTAAATGTGCTCAAAGAGATTCACGTATCGATAAAATTGTTCAAATTTTTAAAAATATTATGTGTGCTTACACACTTCATTATCTACGTCACGTTGACGCCCTCACGAGGGTAAGACGTAATGAAGTGTTTACCTACATAATTTCATGTTTAGCAGGTGAGTTATTTCTGTTTGGCTGTCTTAACACTTGTGTAGTACATTTCACGGCGCTCAAGGAGAGAGAAGCTTAAATCACAAGGAATACTCAGAGATGAAAGAGCTTTTGTTAGTTTCAAACTAACAACCTTCCCACGTTGCTTTCTGAGCTTCATTATATTTCGTTTCCTTATTTTATTTTATTTTGAAGAAAGGCCAGCAGACATGAATTATTTTATAAATTTATATGATTGTTTTATTAATGTCCTTTACAACTAGAGGGCTTTCTTATAATTAATTTAATGTTTAGAAGTATCTTCTTATAAATTTAAGGAGTGAACTATTTATGTGTATGTTAAAATCAGTTCTAATTTAATAATCACAAATAGTTAAGTCCTGTACGAATATACATTCTTCTTCTTCTATATAATAAATTAATAAAATGAAGTTAATGAATGAATAATTTTTATTTTATTTTATTAATAGAAACGACAAATCTGCCTTTTACAAAAATTTATAATACTTACATTTTTGGCTTTACTTGACTATTACTGTAAATATTAAAAAAAAAAAATAGTTCGAATTTTAATTAATTTATTCTGCTCAAAACAAATGACAGGTTGTCATAGTTTCTTTATTCCCTTTTTAAAAAAACTCGTCCATCTCTGTTGAAAAATAAGTTTGCCTTTTTAAAATTCCTGATGATTCTACTACTTGAAAACATTTTGATGTACTTTGAATATTTAAAAAAATGTATTTTTAATCATAAGATAAGTTGATTTATTAGTTTTAGAAGTAAAAAATATATACAACTCGCTTTGAATACAGACTGAAATAAGTAACTAAGCCTTCTAAAAAATGTAATTAACTTTCATTATATAAGTGTTTTGTTTTTTTAGCGCGGCGCGATAACTCTATTTCATATTTTTTAATACTTACTGTCAAAAGTGAGACATTTTTAAAAATTGAAAATAATGTAATATGGTTTATAAGCTGAAAAATCATAACGGAATACCACAGTAATGAAAAGACAACCTGTTGTGGTTGGTGAAGGGTATATTATGTTAATTAAAGCACAAAATAAATGTCATTTAATAAATAAATGCACATAATAAAAAATCATAAATATAACATCGCGGTGGAACTAACACTAGAGTTTGGAAGTATAAAATGTTTAGTTTTTTTAAATCTAAGACACACGAAAATTACGTAACCGCACCTGTATTCGGATAAATGAGTAAGTCATACGTCTAATTTATCATTGTTATTATATTAATTTTAAGCAAGCAGTTTAAAGCTGAAATGCTTAAATATTTTTAACAAAAGTTACCTCTTGGCATACTCTAACTTTTCCGAAACAAATCATGTCCATTTTGAACCCATTGAGACCACACATGGAGATCAGCTGTGGCAGCTTATTCCAACCTTCAACAACCCTTTTGCTCAGGAAACGCTTCCGTGGATTTAGATCGAATCTCGTTTTCTCCAGCCTGAGACTGTGGTCTCAAAGACGAGCAACTTGTTTAAGTTTAAACATGGGATACAAATTTGGGCAGCATTAGTGACTGTCAAGTATCTTTATCATTCTATTTATTTTATTCATAAATTTCATAAAAAGTACATGTTTTTGTAAAATTCTAAACATATCTACTTTTACACATCTAAATTCAAAAGTTCAAATTCAAATTTATTTATTCACAAAGTAACATAACAAATAACAAAGGATTTAAGACGTTAAATTAGAACTTTATATCAAACCAAGAACTCTTGAGCAATGTTTCGACATTAATAAGGTATAATACTCTCTAATAGCAAGAGTATTTGCCTCTTAAACATAGTTTCACTAATGTGAAAGATGTCGATCTCCAAAGTGATAATGTTCAGCTGCTTGACTGCTCTTCCAATCGGCATGACCAGAGGCAGGTTGGTTCTGGAAACCGGGAGGTAAAACAGTCTGTGCTGACGCTGTCAGAGATAGCCATGAGGAACATAAAAATTGATACTCTCTAAAATGGCTGAGTTATCGATGAAACCCCTTAACAGTCTGGGGGAAAAATGGGAAAAAATCTAGTAAATGTTATCACTGTAACTCTCCAAAAAAAGAGACTAACTCTTGTGCTTACACTGTTTTAGTTGTTTATTTATTATTTATTATTAAGAGATTATATAATTTAAAATACGAATACATGAGAAAAAAAAAACATAGGATATATAAAGATAAAACATAAAACAATAATACATTCATACTAATTAAAATTTAACGTTATTTTCAACGAGTTTAAAAAATTTCTTTAGATTAACTTAAAATTTATTTATTGATGTATTATTTTAGAAAGTTTTTAGTTCATTGGGAAGATTATTATATTTTTTTAAACCTTAGATGACAAAGCTATTTTGACCATGACTTGTATGGAATTTAGGAATTGTAATATTTTGTTGGTATCTGTGTGACTTATTCCGCACAAATTCTTTTATTTTTTCTTCTTCATATATTTGTCTAATAGAAGTTATTTTATAAAGAGTGTCTACTTTATGAACCTTAAATATTTTATATGGGTTTCTTTAAAATTACTTTAATAGTTAATTTTTGTACTAATTTAAGAGAGTTTAATATCTTGGCATATGCACCACCACCCCATCTTACAATAACAAAGATTGTACAATTGAGTAATAAGCTATTTTTAAATGATTGGTTTTTAAAATATTCTTTAATCTAATAAATCTTGGATCTATCAGGTCATTTCTTTCTCGCTGTTCCTGCAGCGTTGTGAGACCGAGAGTTTCCAGTCTCTCCACATATGGAAGCCGTTTTAGGCTCGGCGACGACTTTGTAGCTCGTCTTTAAACTCTTTCCAATAAGCTAATATCCTTGACAAAATAGGGATTCCCGTATTCGAGTGTAGGTCTGATATAGGTTAAAAATATTTTTGTTTCTATAGTTTTTGATATCTTATGCTAGTTGTCACAAGTCGCAAATAATTAAATAAAGATTTCAGAAAGATACCGTGAAGTTATCTGCATTTTAAATCTTAGAGAATGGTTAATTACCTTGTGTGGACTTGTTCAATTAATATTAATTTAATCATACAGTTTTGCATCCAAGGGGATTAGGGAAATGAGAATCTTATCTGAAAAGGGAATTTATAATTATCATTCTTCCCTTCAGTGGGTTACATGTTCCCCGCTTATATACAGCAAGGCATAATGAATGCTGTTTAGATTGAAAAATGTTTTTATTAAAGTAAGTAAAGTAAATTTTTCAATTGATTTTATAACTAAAAAATACCACCATACTGGTTTCATTTTCTCAAGTTCAATACACGTCTTTTAATTATTTGTAGAAAATTGCACATTAAAGGAATATTCACTAGTGAATCTTTTAGTTACAAACATTAAAAAAAATACAACGTATTTTTTTAAAGATTTTTTCTATTTTTTAATTTATTAGGAAAAACACGAAAAATGCAATAATATTAAAGAAAATAAATTTGTTGTAAGCATACAATAATAATCCAAGAAAATATTATTTCTCAAACCCAGTGAAATGAGAAAATAAACTCAAAATAATTGTTATGAGCGCGTATTTCTAAGCATTTCTATTTTTCATCAATGTTTTAAGAATAGAATTATCTACCTGATAAAAGAAGAAGTGTACAAATTTGAAAATTGTTTTCAGGCGTTGCTTAGTAGGTGATTTGGTTTAGCCGGATGAATCTCACACACATAATAAAAGTTTCAGCTCTTTTACTTCACAAAAGTCAACAGATGGAAGAGTTGAGGAAATGTGAATGTTACACAGTGTGTAAAGTGGCCACTTAAACCAGGCAATGACAGGTCATTAGACCTGCTAATGCCTAGACTCCCATATTTCATTGTCAAAAATGTTTTTCTTCTCTGTTGCAACAAATTTAAAAAAAAAAGATGTATTTTTCCGTAAAAAAAAAGAAAAATACCAATAAGTACTTGGTTGTGCCACATTTGCCATGAAGGTTGCTATGTTATTACATATTTAAATTTACGTACTGAACTATGATAAAAATGTAGCAACTTCAACACGTCTCCGAGTGCATGTAATTTTTGTGGGTCGCTGCGCGATGGCTGTTTAGATAGTTTAGTGATTGGAATTGTAATTATGGATCCTTGCACTGCGCAATTGCTAATTAGTTATTTAATTATACAATTCACAATATTGAATGTTGCCCCCCCCCATTTCATGTTCAAGTGTTTTGTTTAACCCCGCATCCCACAGAACCTGACTCAGAGAAGAATTTATTTTATTTGTTCTTTTACAATTTATGTATTACTTTTTTACATGATAATGTTTCCTCACTGGGGTGTCACGTACCAAAGGAGACATTTGATATAATTTGAACAATATAATGAGAGTCCCTAGTACGAGTGTCATTATCATGAGTACAAAGGTGATATTCCAAATATAGAAAACGCTTTTATCTTGCGTATTTACATACAAAATACCTGAGATAAAAGTGTTTTCTACTGTCGCGAGAGCGGTTCCGAATAGCACCGCAGAGTATTTTTAAAAATGCATTTTGCAAAAAAATTGGCGGCCTCTATGGGGTATTGGTTAAGTAGCTTGACTAATGCATGAAAGGTTTTGAGTTCGGTTCCTGTTTAGAACACATACATTAAACATGGTTCACCTCTGTAATTGGCCTTCTGGGCAATTGTGGTGCAAAATAAATCAATAATATACCCTCAACCTGTTAATCGGCGCATCGATCTTCCAGTAAGCAGTTTGATCAATACTTACGTAGCTAAATTTCAGAGGCTGGTGTTATTTTATTTCAAAATTGTGTTTTCCATACACTCTCACAGCTTCTTTTCAATAACAAATGGGCTTGTATCGCGAACGATTTCTCACAGTTCTTTTTACCTTTAAAATACATGGAAAAGAACAGAAAATATATAAAATATGTATTACAATCGGTAACCTGATCGTTTTCATAAGCCATACAAAATGAATAAATGTTTCTCCTAACTAATGATCAATAATATCCTTTCTTTTACCTTAACTTATGATTCTTTGAAAATATACCAGTTTATACCTGGCACGTGCAACATATCACATAACATTTTATGAAACGATTTTTTTAACACGCTGTTATATTTCTTGTACAGTTTTATTTTCTTTGTGTTTGTGCGAATACAATATTGTATCAGGTGTTAAGATATGTTTTTTTTACTTATTAAAAAAATGAATAGTAAAATCATTCAAAACGAAAAATTTCTGCGCTACAAGTATTGTATTTGCATTTACGTTATATATATTTTTTTATTTGATCAATCCTTAAACATGTTATGTTAAGTAGACGAACATGATCTCTTTGACAATTTCTATTGTTCGCGTTCAACCAAGAAAACAAATAAAGGAAAAACATTACTTCCTTATTTCATTTGGTTATGTATCCAAAATAAAACAAGTTTATTGGATTGTAATTCTACTTTTTTTTTAATAAAATATACAAAGGTTAGAACAGCTAGAAATAATAAAAAATGACAATAACCCTGCTAATATACTTATAAATGAACGGTTGAACCTAGTTAATTCATCTTTACTTAATATTTTCAAAAACAAAAACTAAATTATTTATAATTGTAATCTTGTTATTGTAAATTTGTCATTCAATATTATGTACGAGTATAATATTTTTTTTATTTTTTATTATATACATACTAAATATATAAAAACTTGTAATGTTCCCAATAAATTAAATTAAAATGAAATAATATTATAAAATCTGAATGTATTTTACCTTAGTTGACATTAAACATGAATGAAACCTGTGTAAAACACCAATGTAGAATTTCAACAATAATTTTCAAAATAAACCTCTATAAATGAAATCAATATTTTTATAATTATTACATTAATTTTAAAGTCATACCCTTATAAATGTTTCTAAATAATGGAAGGTTTTTCCCCAATATAACCAAAATATTCCTCTAATATACTCAGTATACCCTAATTGAATTTTAATTACTCTACTTATTTTGGCTTGTAAAGAAATCCACAAACATAAAATAGCAATTATTTTTAGTATATAAGGAAACATTGTAAATATTTAAGTTTGTTTGTTTGAAAATGTCCTAACAAGACGAAACGCGTCACAATATACCCTTTGTATACTTTATAAAAAGTAAAGTAGAATTACAATCCAATAAACTTGTTTTGTTTTGGATACATTACCAAATTAAATATGGAATTCTACCAATTGTCTGCATACACAATAAATAACTTCCTTATTTGTTGTGATTTTTCGTCATGTTCTCAACATTTGGAAAAAAAAGGTCACAACTTATGTTAATACCCATACTTAAGGTATAAGTTCATTCTACTTGTTTGGTTTCTCCTTTATTTTATCGACTGAACGCGAATAGAAGTAGTTGTCGAAAATGTTCACTTTCGTGTACTTGATGTTCCATTTCGAAGGCTTGAAAAACGGACACAACTCATGTTAACACTAAGATTAACTTTCTTACTATTTACTTACTACACTATTTATTTTAACGATCAGAATAGAATAGAAATATTTACTTACTATACGTTAATAAATACCACGCGAGCGAAGCTGCTGGTAAAAGCTAGTAATACAATAAACCAGTGATTGAGATTATACATTAAACTAAAAGACAAAACAAAACATAGGATTCGGACAACCTTCACACGATGGTAAAAAAAATGTGATCATTAGCAATACGGTATAAATAAAAATAAACAGTTTTTTTTATTAAGATTTTTATACACGCTGTTACATTTAAAGTTTAATTCCTCTGTGTCTGGGCCGAAATTTCGTATATCAAACTCATGTGCCAGCCGCTCGTGCGAACTATGCTCAGAACTCTCCACGTATACGATTAGCTGGTGAGTATAATTTGAACTTTTCTTACATCGATCCTTTTGATTAAAAAAAGATTACTAACACTTATAATTAGAGTTTCAAAAAACATGTAAGCTCCTTATTCATTTATTTATTTATTCACACTTTTTATCAAAATACAATTCCATGTTCACTTTGCCCAGCTAACAATGGTACATACCCCGTTCCAAGCTAGGCAATTACACATTAATATATATTATAATAGTTAACAAATTAATATAGAGCACAGACAAACAAAATATAAACTTATTCGGATACACATTTTGATTCATATACATACAGACATGCACATATATACACACATATATATATAAATATACACATATATACACATGTACATACACACACACGTACATATACCCATGAGCATACACATACATACATTCATAAAAACAATAATAATAATACTTAATAACTTTACAGCTACGTGTTTATGAAATTACATTTCTTTTATTTTAATTTTGACACTTGTGCATTTATATTTTATTTTATAAGGTAATTTAACAAAGATACAAACTAGAAAATGTGCAATTTGTTGGTATTCGTCAATACATTTTTTTAATAATATGTTTAAGATGCATTACTGTTGACATTTATTTATTTACGGACTTATTTAGTCCATTTAATAACGGTAAATACATTCCTATATAATATATACAGGTACAAATGAAATAAAATACAACCAAATAAAATTGAAGCTAGTACAAAAAATTCAATAATAATTACTTCCTCAAGACAAGATCTGGCCAATCTTAGTGATTGTTTAAATCTAGAAAGACTTACACAAAAAATCCAGATCTTGTATCAAGTTTACAATGTGACACGATCGGGCATGCAAGTTTGTGCTGTGCTGATCAAGAAACAGCACATTATTATTTTGCAACCGCCGTTAATTATTAATTGATAATTAAGCCATTTAGTAAATTAAACATACATATAAGGTCAACGTTATTCCTACGTTATTGTATACTTGAGTTTTTTAACATTCACTCCATTTCTCCGTAAGTGTAGTCTTCTCTATCAAGGCTATTCATCCATGCTACTTTTTTCAGCAGACGATGTTGCACCGATTTGATATGATTTATCTGGCCTACAAAGAAGAGAAACTAAATTTCGGAAGCAAATTCTAAAAGAAGACGAACAAGTGAGCAGTATAGCAATTTCCCTAATAAATAAATTACCTAAGAAAATATTGCGAAATTGATAACGAGTATACGTGTACTTAACGAGTATACGCGTTTAAAAAAAAATATATTGTATTAATTGCATTCCGTTTGACGTAAATTCCTTTTTTATTAAACTATATAGCTAAAATGAAACTTTCAATATTATTTACTTTTTAATATCATCAAAGTTTATGATAAAATATGCAAAAACGTATTTTTGTCTTCAAGTAAAAAACATTTTCTTTTGCATTGCTACATTAAGCAATTTTCGTCATAATAAACCTTCCATACAAACACAAATAAACATCAAAGTTTCGGATCATCTGATTCTTGTTACAATTTTTATATTCGTAAAAAACAAGGCGATCTCTCTGAAGGATGAAACAATTTGAAATAAATTATTCATACAAAATAATAAATGACGCATGTCTTTAATGCGAAAAATTTGTTTTCCTTTTCGTCTTTTACAATAAATGAACAAAAAACCTTGAAGTTGGGCAACGACTTACGAAAGTTATATGACTATACCAAAAAGTTTATATTGCGAAATGATAAAATAAATATATTTAATTAGTAATTATTTTTGGAAGAATTAGCAATTCATCGAGGTAGCTTATTATGGCATCGAGGTCCTATAAAACATGAGTTTCTTTATGCAAAATTGTCTTCATTTGAGGAACCGCAAGACTAACTTTAGTTATGGCTCTGGTCATTTTGGAGTGTATATTAAGTAGTTGAGGTTTCTTATCATGGACGTCTTTTAACAGGGTCGTTAAAAATAACGTCGGTCATTCAAAACTTTTAATTTCTTAAATGGTGGTTGTGAACGAAAAACGGACTGAAGCGAAATAAACCAATTCTATTCAGTTTTGAAAAAGGTAAGAAATATTTGAAGAAAGGAAAAGAACAATGATATGGGCCTACCTTTGTTACGATGAAGATGTTCTTCAATTTTAGGCACTAGATGATGAAATCTATTATGAATCGTGTAACGAAGTTTGCAAAGATGCGCGACGAATCCAAATTTTTTTATGCAATCTAATGTAATGTGTCAAAAATGTTGTTTTTTTTGTTCCAAATTCAAATGTTCTAGTTTTTGTTTCTTCTATCTCGATGTACGGTAGGTACTATAAGGATGGGTCAAGGAAAATATGGGAAAGAAAGGTCATTGGCCAGGAACACTATCGATTAATGCTGTTATTTAATAAAGATTGGTTCTTAATGACATTTAAATAATTCGGATAATTGCTTTTTTGACTTTAATAAATAGATCTAGTATAGATATAGTAGCTCCACCCCAGGTTACTATACCAAATCCAATTGTGCTTTGGCAAAGTGCAAAATATACGTTTCGTAGAAGTTTCAAGCTGAGACTATTTCTTAATATTTTAAAGCATACTGAAATACTGTTTGATAATTGATAAAAGGGATATTTTTTTTAAAGCCTTCCTAATATGAAATATTTCCATATTATTAACTTTTAATCCTTTATTATTTTAATGTAAAATTTTAACTCCTGTATTTTCATTAAAGCCATGATTAAAATTAACCAGGTGATTTGCGGATTCAGAGAAATTGTGATTGTGAAGACTCCTCATGTGTTCTTTAAAACGAATATCAAAATGTATTGATGTTCTTCCAACGTTAACTGAAGGCCTAGAAATGCATTTTAAATGGTAAATACTTGAATCAAATAAAAAAATTTAACTTTATTAAAAGGGAAAAATATCTATTATTGTATTTATAAAGGAAATCAAAAGTCTTTTTTATAAATACAAGGTACAAAATAACAATTTAAAAAAGTAAGACCAATAACGGATTTCACATATTTTATTTATGAATGCAAGAGGAGAGGGGAAAAAATAATCAAATTTACAAAAAATATACATTTAAATACAAAAATTTAATAAAAAGTACAAAAAACGTAGAAGACATTATATAGCTCCAACTCTACTTTCCTCCCCTTTCTCTCTGCTTTCATGAACATATATATTTCTTAGTAAAAATTCACAACCAACCATAATTAATTACATGCAGGTAGTAGATGTACATATAAATAAGTAAAAATGATGTGTTGAAATAAAAAGTTCAAATAAAAAAAAAGAGTTTAATTTAAAAGGTAAAATTGAAATTAAGTTTTAAAATAAAAATTGAAAGTTAAAATCAAAAGGTAAAATTGAAATTAAAAGTTAAAATTAAAAGATAAATAAACGAATAGTGTTTTTTGTATCAAGGGCAGGTGAGACATTTTCGGTAAAACTATGGATACATTTGTGAATGTGAACATATTAAAAATATTAGTTTAAAAAATTCATATTTTAAGTAATAGTAAACCATCTATGTGTCTAGGTGGATCAAGAAAATACTTCCGTGTGTGAAAGCGAACCAGAACCCTTGACGTGTGACGTAAATTTGTGAATGTATAAAAATTTACAGGATATTTATTTTTTATTTATTTATTTAGTATTTCACAGTTTTAAAATGTACAGAGTTTATTTGTTTCAGGTCCCGACTAGCTAGGAAATTCCTGTGTTTAGGAAGGACCTTATTTTTTCATGTGTTTTTTTTATATTTTTAATTTCATTAAATGATGCTTAATAAATTCAAATTCAAAGAATAATAATAACATTAGAAAAAATCAATATAAATATAAACTAGAAAACATGCAAGTAATAATAATAAAAATTGAATCATAAAAATAAATTAGAAAATATGCCATTAATAGTAAATAAATGAGACACAATTATTAAAAATTATAAAACATACCGATAATAATAAAAATTTAACACACACATTATAAAATTAGTAATTAAGAAATTAAACAAAAATATAAATTGGAAAACATACCGATAATAATAAAAATTGAAGCTTAAATACAAATTTGAAAATATATCGTTAGTAATTAAAAATTGAAGAACAAAAATAAATTACAGAATATACCATTTATAATTACAAAAAAAAAAAATAAGATACGGTTAAAATACTAGTATAAAAAAGAAAGAAAAACATTTGTAAATGAATAAAAATAGAAAGTAAAAATGAAATATACATAAAAACAATAAGAGATTTTTTTCAATTAAAAGCAACACAATTTTTAGTCACGAAAATAATTACAGGATATAAAAAGGTCTACCCCTAATCCACTTGCTCACCTTCTTTTTATAAACATTGTAACTGACAGACGTCTTTATGTCAGGGTCCAACATGTTAAAAAACCTAGGGCCCAAAATAAAAAGGTCTACATTCTATCCACCTGCTCACTATCTTATTTTATGTATTTTATCTGACGGATATCTTATGTCAGGGTCCAGAATAGTCAAAAATTAGGGGCCCAACACTGTAATATTCCACTGTCCCGGGACTTATACCTGAAGCATATTACTGATCACCTCTCCATCATGTAACAGATGATCAAGGTAGGCTACATTTGGTGTCCTAATATAGTGCCCAATGCACCATGAAAGGCGAATGGAGAGGTATGATGATGAAACAAAAAAAAAAAAAATCTTTCAGAATCAAATTAATTGGCTAGATTTATTATAAAAACGTAAATATATTTTCTAGGAAAGATATTTTCCACATAAAATAATATAAACATTATCTTACACATTATAGCAGAATTATATTTGTAATGTCGTGTCGTGTTAAGGTCTGGGCTAGTATTCTAAACGAAATCATAGCGCGGTATAGCGCGTTTTTACGTACTAAATACGCATTATAGCGCGCTGTAAACGCGTTCGGAATACCAGCCCAGGTCTGGTATGATGGCGAGTTAAGGTAGGATTACATTTTAGTGTTGCGTTGTGGAGTGTTAAGGTGTGTAGAGGGCTCTTCTGCCGTATTTGCTGATCATTCATCGTATTTGCTTAGCTTGCTTAACGTGTTAACGTAGCTTTGAACAGTGACTCAATTTGTTAAGGAGACGTTTCTAGTAACACATTATTGTGGTGTGTTGTGACGCTCCGCTACCCCGCTCTATCACTTTGATGCAGACTAAAAACATTGGATCTGGACTGCATCGGTAGCACGTTACGACGCATCACCAGTGGTGAAATTCTGTCCCTATAAAATGTATAGAATTGGTATGCGGCAGGTAGCTTCCCAACACACCACTCTACAACACGACGTAATCCTGCCTTAACTCATTAGAAGTCGTTACAATAAGTTTTTTTTTGTCATTAACCTTATGCGTGGAAATCGTTATCGTGCTAACCGCTATTCCGCGAGGTGGTCCTACAAGAAATTACAAATAAAAATCCTTGAGAAAACGATCTATTGCATAAACGGTTTTGGATTCAAATTGAATTTAAAACATGAACTTGATATCTGTTTTTGACATCTCTTCTTACAGGTTCAAGGATTAGAGATAAAATTTCTGACGAAGTTTAGTACGAGAGTAAGGCGATTGTGAGAAGGATTCTGGGAGTCGTGTGAAGTTTAAAGGAAACTTTGCATAAGCGGAGCTTTTGAACTTGGTGTTTTAATACAGACTTTTAGTTCAAGCTTCAAATATCTGAAGAAGTTTGAGTGAACGCCGTGTCGTGTCCTAAATACAGTTACCGGAACCCAGTCATGAAATTTTTACAAAAAAAAATACGTCAAAATAATATTCCTTTCAGTTCTTTAGGAAAAAAAATTATAAAATATACACGCATAGAATTAAGAATAGTCCAGAAGGAGCTGAAAATCATAATTTAATACATCCAACTGTTTCCAACAATCCCCCCACTATACCTTACTTTTGCCGCGCGCATTCGTGATGTCGCCGCGTAATGTTGAACAATGGGAAAAAATATAATTATAACACAAATGTAAGGTAAAAAAAAGGAACATGTTAATTTCTCTAAAATTGTATTGTGCGCGCGGAAATATTGATTGACAGAACAGAGTAGATAAGTAAAGAGTCATTTAATAAGAGTTATTGAATTAATGAGCTTTAAACTTAAAATATAAAACATTTAAAATTTATTTTAGTTTAATGGTCTATAAACAAATAAAAAAATAAATCAAAAACACTGAACTTCCTCATTGTCACCGAAATTATTTTTTTTTATATTTTAAAAATAAAATAAAGTTCGAAGATTGAAATGAACAACTCCTTAAGGAGAAAATCCAGCCAGTCTGCAAGCATTTGGACATACTCAAAACATTTTTGGATTAAATAAAGTGTTCAGTAGACTCAAATCAGTGTGATTATTTTTATTTATAGTAAAAATATGGAGTTCTATAAAATAAACGCCAGATTAAAAAAATATACAAATATATAAAACTCATTTACGTACTCTACTCCATTTAACAATTATTCTCACAATGTCTTCGTTTTGGAATTTTATAATGTTTACAAATATTAACTTATGGACTCTCATTCTTCAAGACAAAATTGATACTTATTCACATTTACACACACCCACACCCTCACTTTCACACCCTAATACATACCCTCTCTCATACACACACGCAGATCCTTACCTACTCACCCTCTCTTTCACAAATACACACACATTCTTATTCTATACCTACACGTTTATAATTTCATTAATGTTGATAACCAAATAAATAAAATAAAAATTTATTTAAAAAACCATCACCTTTGATTAATCAATATTATAAATTTGTGTCCTCGCATTCGTATTCCTTTTATAAAAATAGCTCTAGTAATAACGTTTTACGCCATCGCTTTAAAAATATCAATTTATGTTTAAAAGTTTTGCGTTGGTACCTTAGTCCGCAACTTTGTAGGAACCTTAAACAAGTACTTTCGTAAAATAAACTTATTTTTGTATTAAAAGCTTTTTTATTTTCTTCAACCCACGCTCGTCGTGCGTGAACCATTCTCGACTGTTCATTATGTTATGTCAAGCATCGTTAATATCAGAGAAATTGTTGTCTAAGTGAAAGCATAATTTATCACGAAATAAAATGGTGTTTTTGTCAAAACAATGTCCTTCTTTTACAAGGAGAAGTACAAGATAACAATTAAAATTTGAGAACTACCTGATATGTAGTTGGTATATATCTCCTACAATAATATACAAGGTTTATATCCCTTGTTTTAGAAATTTTCTTCGACTAGACGTTTTGGACAGCATTGCAGCGTCTATATTCTCACCTTTCTAGTGTTCAGTCCAGACTAACCCAAAAAATGAAATTACGAATATTGTTTGGTCAGCTCATCACCTTACAGACTTTGTAAACTGACAACCTAATAAAATGGTGGACTGTATAGAAATCGTTTACTCATTTCAAATTGTTCCGTTCGTTTCTGTTATGAAGCATTTCACTTTTATTATTGCACCAATGCTAACTAGATCTAAAAGCTTTGCCAGTCAAAGCGCCCCTAGTGACAGAATCTGGTTAAAGAGGCCATAGGGGACCTTACGCGTTCTATTATAAGCAGTGTGTTTTCCATACATCTGCGAATATATTCCGCTATTTTTTATTTAACAAACCGTCACTTGCTCGTGTTTTTCTGCTGAAAAAGCGGTAAATTGCTCTTAAAATAAAGTGAAATGAGCCTAAAAACTTTTTTTTTATCTAAAAAAGATTTTAATGTATAAAACTGTTTAATTGGTGCTGTGTTCTCAATTGCAAAGGAAATTATAAATATGGTCCAAAAGTTTACACTTACGTGTTTTCTACTGACCCAATTTTACGTTTAAATAGCGTTTTCTTCTTCTTCTTCTTCGTTAGTCTTCTGTTTTCCGCTGCAAAATACTGGCCTCTTCCACATCATTTAATTTTTTTGGTCAGTTGCTGCTTGCAGCCAATTTTTACCCCCCACAGCGGCTATGTCGTCGGACCATCTTTTTTTAGGTCTTCCGACGCCTCTCTTATTCTCCTAAGGTCTCCATCTTAAAATTTGAGGAGTCCATCCGGTCTTGTCTCGCAACATGTCCTGCCCATAGCCACTTCAGTCATACTACGCGATCCATGATATCTGCTATTCTGGTTCTGTTCCTAATTTTCTCATTTCTTATTCTGTCTCTTAGGCTTATACCAACCATGGATCTTTCCATGGTACGCTGGGTGTATTTGCGTTTTTCTACATTTCTTTTTGTAAGGGCTTTGGTCTCTAATGCGTATGTAGTCACTGGCAGTATACATGATTCATATCTTTTCCCTTTCAGACAAATCAAAATCTCTTCATTTTCAAGTATGTGTCTAAGTTTTCTAAAATCTGCCCAACTCATTCCTATTTATCTTGGCAGGTCCGCCATTTGATTTTTATGTAAAAATGTTAAAGTTGTTGCAAAAGAGAGGGAAAACATTTTGTGAGGGGAATATGGAAGTCTAGGGCTTATGACCTGTAATTAGCTCGTTTAAGTGGTCACTTTACATACTGTGTAACATTTACCATTGTACCCATGTTTAAAACATCCACATTTCCTCAACTCTTTCACCTGTTGACTTCTGTGAAATAAAGGAGAAAGCTTTATCATGTTGGTAACAATCATTCAGCTGAACCAATTTACCTACTCGGCAACGCCTGAAAACGATTTTCCAAATTTTATACGTCTTATACAAGAGTTTAATCAAAAATGTTTTAAGTATCATGGCAGTATGCTTTGTATTGTTTTTACATGTATTCAAAAAAGCGTTGTTTATTTTTTAGATTATTACTTACTATGTTTGTACTTACCTGTATATTTTCTGTAAATGCTTCTTGGGCGTATTGTGAAATAAAATAAATAAAATGAATAAAATGAATAAAATGAATAAAATGAATAAAATGAATAAAATGAATAAAATGAATAAAATGAATAAAATGAATAAAATGAATAAAATGAATAAAATGAATAAAATGAATAAAATGAATAAAATGAATAAAACGAATAAAACGAATAAAATGAATAAAATGAAGAAAATGAATAAAATGAATAAAATGAATAAAATGAATAAATTAAAAAAATGAATAAAATGAATAAAATGAATAAAATGAAGAAAATGAATAAAATGAATAAAATAAAATAAAATAAAATAAATAAAATAAATAAGTATATCCAAATGTTTGTATACAGGCTGGATTTCGTAAATAGGTAGCTATTTAGAACTATATTTGTTGCAACAAAGAGATAAAACACTTTTGAGAAAGGAAAAAATAATGAAATAATAGATCCTAAATAATGGAATACATCCATGAAACAGAGAATAAAAATAATACTAGGTAAGTTACGTTTCGTTACTCAACTAAATTTTTAATTAAATCTCTTTTCTGTGATCTCCTTTTAAAGACACAGTAGATAAAAGTCATTAAAAATAAGCGTTACCAGTTTAGAATTGCTACAATCTTTCCTAACAAATTGGGGTGATCGGGTTCCCACAAGGGCGAAGGCGATACATTTAAAATTTGTCGCTAAGTAGTGAGGGGAGGAACAAAGTTCCGGCGGGTGTGACCTAACACAGCTCGGAGTTTCGGGAAAGTACGCTAAACTTTATAAGGCGAAGCACAAATTCTTAATTGAATTTAACTTGATTGGTTGTTGGAGATTGCTCCGTTTCATTTTACCGGGAACATTGGCAGCAATGTTTAGGAAGAGTGTTGCTGCAATACGATAGGTAAAAATATATTGAAAGGACGTGGATAGATTGAATAATAGTTTCCAGAGTATTTTTAAAAATTTTAGTCGAACATACTCGTAGTGCTTATTACCAACATATTTACATATTGTATAATCATATGAGAGATAGATAATTATTCTTATGCTGAAATAGAGTCAATGTTAAATATTTCTAGTCTACAAAAACGTCGAACTAATATTGACTCCATATATATGTTCGGCATATAATCGATGTTCCATCATTACTGGGACAAGTAAAATTCAATATTCCGTCTCGTAGATTGAGAAACAATAAAGTACTGTTCATCGATCAGCATAGAACAAATTATGGCCTAAATTCTCTAATGACCCGCCTTTGTGGTATTGTTAACTCAAGACAAGATCTGGACTTTTTTGGTTTAAGTTTACAACGATTTAAACGAGCACTAAATAAATAGTCCAGATCTTGTCTCGATGTCCCTTATGATTGTCAATGCTTCCTTTCTTTTTTTAAAATGTTTTAAACTATTCTTTTATTGTAATATTTAAACCTTAAAAAATGTATACGTGGACAATGTCCGTTAATAAATAAATAATCATCATCATCCCCCTTTCCACGTCTAGTGGTGCATACGAAACTGCATTGGTAAACCAAATGCAGTTTCGTATCTTCATCAGTTACGTGAATTTAAGGTGATCAGTCTCACGCTTCAGGCGTCAGTCTAGGAACAATAAAATACAGCAGTTTAAAAACTTTTATATCAAAGTTTCCCAGACACCCTCCATCAAACCAGCAACCATCAAAGTCAGGACCTCAAGAATAAAACGAAACGAAGATGACTTATTTTCACTCGATTTCCTTATTCAAAATTTTACCCGAAAGCAGCCTTCGATTCGAAAACAATCGTCCAGTATTCTGCCATCATAAGCAAAAATGCAGCTATTTGCAAAAGTCGTATTTTGAGATGCTTTATGGAAATGATTAAAAACTGAAAGTTCAAAACATCATCATAATCATCATTTCCTTTCTTCACCTAATGGTGCATAGGGCACCGCATTGGTATATTAATTGCAACGTATCTTGATCATTTTGGTTACATAAAGGTAAGATGATCAGTATTACGCTTCAGGAACCAGTCCAGGGACTATGAAATGTTCTGATGTGAAAACACCCTTTTAAATTAATATTTCATTTCAACCATGTCGGGAATCGAGCCCACGACGTCTTGCATGGCAGGCAAACGCGCTGACTATCACATCACGAGGCCTTTAAACTCGACAAAACCGACAAATAAACCACGAGGTAAGTAAAAACACAGTATGTCAATTGTTTCTAAGAATAAAACCGGTGTGCGTCTTATATATACATTGTTTTTTTGCTAATAAATCTCTAGATACTGTGGTCTTCCTAAAGGAACTTTAAAAACATTATGTCGTTTTTCGTACATATTTTTTTTAATAGTTTACTTCATCTCAAATGGTTTAAAGTTTTTTGTAGAACATTACCAAGTAAAAGAGTCGTTTGACGGAATGCTACCCAGAGTAAGGAAACCCACGATTTTGGCGGTTTTTATAATTTATTTTTCAAAAAAGTCCTCTTTTGGGGCAATATACTTTTTAAGGCGACTCTTCAACTTCTTCATCCTATCCGATAAATAATTTTGCTTCAAGTTTCAATTTCAATTTCAATAAGTTTATTTTTTTCTTCTCCAAAAGCTTCTCCGAATCCGTCACACCTGTGCGTTTTTGGTCGATAGTGAGTGAACGCGGCACCTATCAAGCTGATAGCTTTTTTATATTCAAATGTTTGTGTATAATGGCGTTTACACGCTCAGTCGATAGGTTTGCAGCCTTTGATAGTTGACGATTTCTGCTGTAGTGACGATATTTGAGGGTCCTGGGTGGTCATCATCAAAAACACTCGTACAATCACGAACAAATTTAGCTTTCCAAATTTTAACTTTGCTAGTGACGCGACGCGACGCTTCAAAATCGTCATTAACAACATCCAGTGTGGCTTTGATTTCTGCATTTTTTAAATATTTTTTTGTGAAGGAATTTAATCACTTAACGATATTCGACTTTTTAAATTTTTCAACACACAAGTTGCTTGCTTGCAATGACCGTATAAATAAATTGACATATTACAACAAGATGAAAAATATTTAAGATAAGGTAATATAGAAGTCTCGGTATCCACAGGGCTAACGACCTATCGTTGGCTGGTTTTAGTGGCCACTTTACACACTGTGTAACATTCACCATTCTGCCCATATTTTAACATCTATATTCCTTCAATTCTTTTATCTGTTGATGTTCTGAAGTTAAAGAGCTTAAACCTTTATTTACGCGGGTGAGTTTTATCCGATTGAATTATTTCACCTACATACAAGGCAACGTCTGGAAATCTTATTTTTTCAATTTCTATACTTCTTCACGGATCAGGTGAATTTTGTCAACAATATTTTAAGTTTGTCCAATTTTTTGTTGATAAGGACTAAATTCAAATAGATGAATCTCACCAGCATTAATAAAGGCTTCAGCTCTTTAACTTCACAAACATAAACAGATGACAGAATTGAAGGAATGTAGATTTTAAATATGGGCAGAATGGTAAATGGTATACAGTGTGTGAAGTTGTCACTTAAACCTGCCAACGATAGGTCAAAAGTCCTGTAGATTCGTAAACTTATGTATTACCTTCTTTAAAATGTTCTTCATCTCTTTTGTAATATGTTAATATTCACAGCTTCCCAGGGAGTTGAATCCAGTCTTTGTCTACAAAATTTGGACAAACTCAAAATATTGTCGAAAAAATTAGTATATATTTTTGCTTCAAATTTTGACAGACGCCATGTGTTGGACGCACGTAACGCTATCCATAGAAGGCTAGCTTTGCGTCCAATGTCCTTCGTATCCAACGCATTTTGTGATTTTTAACGAAAAGCTGCCATTTTGCTTATGACGGCAGATTTATATACCTTCATCGTCATTCAATTTCTGCACCTAAAGAAGCATAGGGCACTGCATTGGTATATCAATCGCAGCGTATCTTGATCATTTTTGTTACATGAAGGTAAGATGATTGATCTTTCGCTTCAGTTACCAGTCCAGGGACTACGAAATATTCTAGTGAAGAAACACCTTTTTGAATAAATATTTTCATGTCAACCATGTCGGAGATTGAATATTTATTACATACTTTATATACCTAACTAATATTTATAACTTAATTATTGCTAAATACTTTTATGCACAATTAATGATTTATTCACAGCTTGTTTAAAATAGGCCCCAAAATTGAAACATTTTGGCGAATTATTTAAACACTAAATTTCTTTAAAATAAAAAAAAAACAATATTTTGAGTTTGTTCAAATTTTTGTAGACAAGGACTGGATTCAACTCCCTAGGGAGCTGTTTATATTAACACATTACAACAGAGATTAAGAACATTTAAGAGAAGGTAATTTAGAAGTCTAGGCATCTACAGGGCTTATGACCTGTCAATGGCTGGTTTAAGTGGCCACTTTACACACTTTGTAACATTCACTATTCTGCCTATATTTAAACATCTATATTCCTTCAATTATTTCATCTGTCATTAGCCCTGTAGATACCTAGACTTCTAAATTACCTTATCTTAAATGTTCTTCATATCTGTTGTAATATGTTAAAATAAAAAAAAACTTAAAGCTATTAAGTATTTATATTTACCGACTTTTGGTCTATGGCTACCGGTTTAGAGACGTAGTAAATTATTTTAACTGGTATCTTGACGAAGAGACGGGTTTCCTACCACGTTTTTGAATCGATACTTTTACAAAATACATCATTCTTGCTGGGATTGTAAATTATTTTTCAAACACACATTGTATACATGAAAACGCATGAAAACGCATTAAGATGCCTCTGGAAAATAGAACATACCTCACTGGCCCCCGTAAGTGGGGCATCTTCCAAACACGGGGGCGTCTTCGGAAGTGTAACGAATGTTTATGCTGTACCACTTCCTTCCCTCATTAATCTGTGTCGAGATTCTGCGAGAATCCCCCTCGCGAGAAATTCAAATTCCACTCGGCGAGAGAAATTCTAGTTTGCGCGGGAAGCATGCAAGTTCGCGCGGAAATTTCTAGCGCGAAACTCGGTATTGGACGCCATCTAGCATGAAAAGTTGCAGTCACTGCCGTTGGAGGCACGAGCAAATAATGCGTCACTTCACACCAAAATCAATTATGAAATATTAAAGATAACTAAGTAGGTACATTTTTTTAAAAGAGTAATTGACACATTTCTAGTCATGCGGCTAGAAGAGTAGATCCCAGCTCAATGTTCGTACGAGGTTTTTCTGTAATTTAATTCCTTAAACACGTACGACGTTTGCTCAAAGGAATTTCTTGTTTGTGGCACCAAGAGTGTTTAATGTCCTAGATGAAAATATTAAGTTCTCTAAAACGAAAGCCATTTTAAGAAAGAGTGTACAAGTCTGGATTTTGTCTAAGAGAAGAGACCATTGCAGTAGACTGCTGCGAGATATTGCATAGATTTACATACTATTAAGCGTGTTGTCCAGATGCTTTTAAAAATAGATTAATGTTTATGTAAAAACATTGAATTTTTATTTTTGCTATTATTTAATTATGTACGTGGTTTTACTTTCCATTATGTTGTATCCCAACTCAACACAAGGCTCTTGGCCTCAAAGAGTTTGGGATACGTTATTATTATATTTTTTTTGTAATATTTATGTATTTGTGTGAATTAAAAATACTTGAATTATTGTTTATTACGTATTATTAAAAAACCAATATAAACATAAATATTAATCGAGATAAGACACTAATAAACAAAATTATATTTCAGGCATTTTGTAGAGATAACTCAATAAAAAGTCATGAAAAGGGGAATCGATTGCAGGAGATAAATTCACCACGTCATGTTGTAGTTAGCGTATTTGCCTACCATTGTTGAGGTCCTGGGTTGGATAGTTTTTTTTTAATAAAAAAAAAATGTTCTTCTATTTGCAATTGACAAGCTTATGATTAATCACTATACCTGCCATGTAACAAAAATTATCAACATTCACTGTGGTTGGAGCACCAATGCACTGCCCAGTGCACCAGGGAAATTATGATGATTATGATTACGATGGTAAATATTTTTATGGTTTCACAACATATTATGTAAATATTAAATAGAGAAATATCACATACGATGAAAACCGATAAAAATATATGAAATGGATTTAGAAAAGTAATTGTGTTTTCAAAATCAATATTGTGGAGAATTGTTTTCGTATTTAACTTTAAAAAAGAGATTATTAAAAAATATATCCACACAAAAACGCGACATGTTTTCACACATAACTTAAAAATACATAATAAAATTTAAAAAAATAAAAAAATATTCTAAAATACATATTTTTCAATATTTCATTTCCCCACAAAAACACAACATGTTTGGACTTGATAATAGTGACGTCAAAATTCGTGACGATTAATATTTAAATTTAAACGGTCACGAACAAAATTTAGAATTTACACGAATCGTGACGCATTAGGGGCGTGGCCAATGCAATGTATCGTTTTCATGGGAATTCAAAATAATAAATTTGAAATATTTTTTTATACCACTAATAAGAAGTAAAAAATATTTCTCTTATAATTTAAAATTGTTTAAAAAACCTGTTTTTCCTATATGTCGTGTGTATGGGAGCCGTCTGTCGCGTATCGCTTATATGCATATTTATTATAGAAAAATAACATTGCTCTCGTGTGTTTTGTAAGGCGCCTTGACAATGTAATCCTACCTTTACACCAGCAGATGTTAAGTTTTATTTATTTTGAATTTTAAAAAAAGTTTTATTAACTATCCATTATTGTTAAGTTAAAATAAACTTTTGCATTTACAAACTTATTTTAATTTATACTTCTTTTTTTTTTTTGTTAAGAAGAAATATTTGCGTTCTTATGATTTACCCAAATATTTAATTTTGAGGGCCATTTTCAACGAGTTGTAAATAACTCACTATTAGAAAATGGAATCGAGTTGGGGTAGAGTGGGATTCGAACCATGGACCTTTGGTCCGTGAGTCCGAGACACTAGCCACAGGACCACAACCCGATTATTCTACGATGTTTTTAAACGAGACAGAATGAAACGTCACACGTGTCCATGATTACGGACATACGTACATTTCAAGCTTATTTTTATACATTTAATTTATGTTTACTTTAGACATGTTCCTTTGAAATATACTTTTAGTTTTTGATTGTCATTTCAGTTGGTAAAAAAATCATGTTTTATGGGTTTATACTGAATAAATTCAAAATTTCAGCACAACAATATTGTTCAACCGAGTATTGTATTGACATCCAAACAAAATATGAATTTATAAAAACCGAACCAAACGTGATGGATTTTAAGAAATATTTCAACAAAACTGCTGAAAGATGGCTGACTCAGCTCCCAGAAAACTGAGAAGCCTCCGACGCGAAGTAGGGGTGAGAAATAAGGGTAGTTTTCTGTTTTCCGATGAGAAAAGCTTCGCGGCGTCGAACCCCAAGCAAAAAGTTTGGAGAATGTTATTACTAGGACGATTAATAAGCCCTAATCTTAATATGACGTCATCGGAATTTTGTCGCCGACTCGCAAAGAAATTACTGCTGTTTTATCAGAAATAAATTGAATTTAACATAACATACCCAAACGATATGCATAAGGTTAAAATTTTATTTTATTCTCGATTTTAACCGCTAGAAATAATAGTAGAAATATATTTACTATACTATGGCCGATAGAAAAAATTAACTATTAATATAATGTTGGCCTCGTGGTTTAATGGTCAGCGCGTTTGTCTACCGTGCAAGAGGTTTTGGGTCTGATTCCCGACATGTTTGATATGAAATATGGTATTTGTTTTAACGGGTGTTTTATATCGGTATAATATTTCATAGTCCCTGGACTGGTACCTGAAGCGTAAGACTAATCACCTTAACTACATGTAACAAAATTGATTGATATATGCTGCGATTGGTGTAACAATTCAGTGCCCTATGCACCATTAGGCGCAGAAAGGGAATGATGATGATAATTAATATAATAAAACATAATATGTAAGAAAATACATTTTTGAATAGGGAATATGTACGTCTAGGCATTTACAGGGCTTATGACCTATCATTGGTTGGTTTAAGTAACTACTTCACACTGTGTAACGTTCACCATTCTCCCTATGTTTAAACATACCCATTACTTCAACTCTTCCCTCTGTTGACCTTTCTGAGGATTGAGGGCTGAAACCTTTATCTTGTGGGTGAGATTCACCCGGCTGAACCAATTCAACTTCTAGGCAACGCCTGAAAACAATTTTCCAATTTATATACTTCTTTTTTTGCCAGTTAGTTAATTTAAGAATATTTGAGTTTGCCCACATGTTTGCAGACTGGCTAAATTTCCTCCCTAGGGAGTTATTTAGATCTAAATTTGTTGCAACAGAGACTGAAAACATTCGTGAGAAGGGAATATGGAAGTCTTGGCATTTACAGGGCTTATGACCTATCATTGGCTATTCCCTTCTCAAAGATGTTTTCAGTCTCTGTTGCAACAAATTTAGATCTAAATAACGCGCTTAGGAGGAAATCCAGCCAGTTTGCAAATATTTGGATAAACTCAATAATTGTTATAAGAATAGAGTTTGCAAAATTGCAACTGTGCGACATTTGTGTATATGAATGTGTGTGTATGTTCGTATGTGAATAAATATGTTAGAGTGCGTGTATGTGGGGGCATTTTCAAACGAAAGAAAAAATAATTAAAATTCCCGAAAGTAATTAAATTCAAAAGAATTCTTTTAAATTATCAATATGTTGATTCAATTTATTATCACCGTAATACATTTTTTTTCAATTATTGTTAAATAATAAACTAAAATATCAATGTTTCTAAATGATGAGGATAGGTCTCAGCAAAATGACCAATTTAATGATCAAATATGGGCTGACGACATTGCCTCGATAGCCGGTAGAAAATGGATGAAAAAAGTAGGCCAGTGGGGGATAGAAATGAGGAACAACGATTTAAAGAGGCATTTACCCAGCAGTAGAGATAACAAGACTGAAGGAAAAGAAGAATTATCATTAAAAAAATAATAAAGTGATATGATAATGAATTTTATTATTTGTTTTTTTTTTTACATATTTTTAAATTTGGATTTTAGGCCGGAGCGTTCTTATTAAGTTTTTTTTCTTCGTTTCCTTATTAAGGTTTTTTTTTTTAAAAAAAGATATTTTTTTATAATCATTGATCAATAGGTCCACTTATATTCACTACATAGTCTCGCATGCACACAATACTCACACACCCATACACATATACACACACCCTCAAACACCCTAAATATATACACTCACCCTAACTAACATGCACTACAATAATAAAACGGATACACTTAATAAGAGTACGCATTGTTTTTTATTTTTGTTATTTTATTGTGACTATTATTACTATAATTTATTGATATACATTTAAAAAAATTAATTACTACTACGAGATTTTATTAATAATCTAGTAAAATTAAATTCAATTGGATAAATTGCATCTATCTTAAATTAAATTTTATTAAAATTAATCTTACGTTAATTCTAATAAACTGCTTTAATAAAATATAATGAAAACTAAATTTTGGTCTTTAAACATTTTTTTTTTTATAGAAAAGAAATATTAGCGTTCTTATAATTTACCCAAATATTTTAATTTTGGTGACCATTTTCTAATAGTGAGTTATAAATAACTCACTATTAGAAAATGGAAATCAAGTTGGGGTAGAGTGGGGTTCGAACATCGGACCTCTGATCCGTGAGTCCGCAACACTATCCACGGGACCACAATTTTTTTTTTGTGTTCACATTGGTGAAAGATGTTTAGTGTTATTATTTTATGAATTGTATTTATATTGTGATATCTTTTACGGTTTGTGAACTGAAAAATAAATAAATAAATAATAAATTAAAATACAATAACGTTATAGAGTAATAAAATTAAATTTATTTAGTATCAGTAATAATTTAAAATAAAGTTATTTACATTATTGATAAAACTTTTTTTAGTATCAAAAAAAATTTACATTTTAAAAAGTTACATCATTATTACAAACAAATAATCATAGTATTTATAACAACTCGATTGTTTTTTTTTTGCTGTTTTCTCTTGAAAAAAATCGGACAAAACTTATTTTCCACTAACAAATTGATCAATACTGAATTTTCCATCATTATCTTAGAAAAGAAGTCAATAGTTCAAGGTATTCAAGGTATTACTTCACAAATATGCTCACTCTCGTCTACTTCTCATTCCATTTTTTTATTCAACTTTTTATACATCATTTTAATTGTACATTGGCGGGTTTATTGGCAAATGCCAATTTATTCCAACTAACAAATAAAATAAAAGTTAAATTTTTAAAATTCAAATTCAAACTCTAGTAAAAATTTATTCAATAGAAAAAAAAAAAAAAAGCCAAAGTTAAATAAAAATAGAAATAAACGTATTTATATATTAATTACCCTTATTAATATTTTTAATCAACGAAAAAAAGAAAAAAGGAGGAAAGAGGACAGAAGTAGAGATTAAGGAAGAGAAAGGAGATGTTTCTTAAGACGGGATTTAAACAGAGATAATGTAGTTACATCTTTGACAGTGGATGGGAGATGATTCCACAGTCGAGCGGCATGGACACTATAATATGAGTTAGAAAAGAAAGAGGAATTGTGGATGGGTACTAAGAGAGTGCCTTGAGAATTAGAACAAAGAGATAAACCATGAAATGATAAGCGTTGAAAAATTTCACGCAGGGATATAGGAGCGTTAGGACTATGAAGTACATTGAACAGAAGTGAGAGGGAATAATAGTCTCTCTGCTGTCTTGTTTCGAGTCATTTTAGTTGCCTACGATAATCAGAAATGTAGTCATATTTCTTAAGACCAAAAAGTCGTTTAAGTTTATTGAGTTTCTTACAGCTTAAATCAGTCATGGAAACATCAGCGTAATCTAAAATGGGTTGTAGTAATGCTTGTACCAGAGTTCATTTAGAATTAATAATCATATAATGTAATATACGAGTAAGTAACGTAAAAGCAAATACAATGTCTTAGAATAATTAATACCCTGTGCTATTATTTTAAACCTTTGGTACTAATTTTTAAATATGGGAAAAAATGGGCATGAATTTTGTCAAAACCCAGTGTATTAAAAACCTGTCCTATCTCAACATAAGAAATTTCTTGTTAGTCAGGAATATAAACGAAAATTTAAATTTATGTTTAGTAAATTTATGATACCTGAAAACGCAACAAAATAAAAATCACTTTGATAAGCTTGGTTTAATGTTACTTAACGTTCTTCTATTATCATCAAAAATTCCATTCTGTATTCATGGCAATATTCCCGTTATTAAATTTACTTACAAAGAATATTTAAATTGAAAAAGGCGTTTAACATAAATTGAATTTTTTTCTAGGATAAATGAGAGGCTTAACTGAAAGAATTTTGTAAATTAATAACTTTGGATTTCACTTAAATCACCTTGTCAATTTAACGTCTCTTTTAATCCTCGAGACGCCTTAGATTAGAACTTGAAATTGGAATTACTATTTGAGAAAACCGTAGCAATGCGCGATCGACTGATTGATAATTATTTTTTTTAAATATACTCTTTTACATAGCCAGATGGACAATATAATTTACAAACAAAATCATACGTATTATCATAAAAACACAAATATTAACGCACATGTTCATCATCTTACAATTCCATAACAACAACTTACGTTTGTTTTTGTTAATCTACATCATCATTATCATCATTCCCTTTCCGCACCTAATGTTAGAAACGCCCCTTCTTTATTTACATTTAAGTCAATATTGAAATTTCACCATCTAAATATTTAAATTGTTCCTTTATCCTTCTTCTTTTCTCCCCATCCTCTCTCCTCTCTTCATGGTGTTTTTTTTTATATATATTTTTATTTTGTTAATCTTTGTATTTAATTTTTGTATAAAATTGTTAATTCAATATGTCCATGTATATATAATTTTCTTAAACTGAACGGTTTGGGTAGGTAGGAAGAAAAAGCCTTAAGGCAGTATGCCCGCCCTTATATGTATAAATATTGCATATATATATAAACTCCGTGGTGTAGTGGTCAAGACGCTTGACTCACGCACGGAAGGTTCCGGGTTCGATTCCCGGTGAGAACACAAAAATTAAAATGTGATTTTTCTCAAGTCTGGGTGCTCTGTGATGTAATTCACCACTGTAATTAGGCCTCCTGGCCTGTTGTGGTGCAAAAAAAAAAAAAAAGGTAAAAAAAGAAAACTGTTAAATAAAATAAAATAAAATGGATGGTGCATGGGCCATTGAATTGGTACACCAATCACAGCGTGTTTTATTGTCCATGGACTTTGAAATATTTTAGCGTTAAAACACGCTTTTAAAATTAATATTTCATATCAACCATGTCGGGAATCAAATCCGAGACCTCTTGCAAGGTTGGCAAATGAACTGACCATTACACCACGACACCGATATAATATATTGGTTAAATTTAATCTTGTAGTCATAATAAATTATAGCAACAGAGTCATAAATCAAGTTTCGTCCGAAATCTAGTACTAGTAATTATGACATATATATTGAAGCTCTTCATGTGACCATCCTTGCATTCAATCCACTGAACCTACTCCTCATTTGCAAAGGCCTTGAGGCAACTCAGGCAAAAATAACAATTTTCTCCGTCATCGTCAGTTTATTTTTTTGACTTGGGTCCTTTCCTTTAGCCTTCTTAGATTTCTCTTTTTCATCTTTGAAATCACGTTGTTTTACTTCCATATTGATAACATACATATTGATTGGGCATTCTGTAACAAGAAGAATAAACTGAACAATGTTTCAATTCATCAAATATACACAACACATTATATGTGAAATAACTGATTAAAGAGGAGAGTTGAAACAGGGCTTATGACTTAATAAATTATGTTACACAGTGTGTAAAGTGGCCAATAAAACCAGCCAATGACAGGCCATAAGCCCCGTAAATGCCTAGACTTCCATATACCCCTCTCTTAAATGTTTTACCTCTTTGTTGCAACAAATTTAGATCTGAATAACTCCCTAGGGAGGAAATCCAGCCAGTCTGCAAACATTTGGACATACTCAAAACATTGTTCAAGTTTCTTTTAATTAACAAAACTATCGTTTTTATGAATTTTCTTTTTTATAATCCCCAAATATCAAACTGTTACGACCCACCTTGACCTCTGTGTCAACTTACCTCTGTACTAGGAGAGTTGTCACGCGGGGAGTTAGTTAGTTTTAGGCGATTTTCTCACTGATCCTGATTATTTTTACATCTGTTTTTTTAGATTACATAGTGAATAGAATTGGCTTTGTTAGATTATATCAATTTCATAGGGGTGAGGCTATTTTTGGCTGAGATATACTAGGTAATGTAAAAGCTGTTGCAACTTTCATCGGTCTCCCCTAGTAAATATATTAAATAAGTCTTGCTAAATAAATTAAATAAACACGATTGAATGTTTGATATCAATTATTGTATTAAGTCCAAATTAGATAATATGTACGAATACATTATTATTTCTGTGTTTCGGTTTAGATAAATTGTAAGGACAGAGAATTTTGATAAATAGGTGCTCAAAAATTATATACCCGACACACACACGAAAATTATTTTACTGTCTTGCAGATGCCTCCCCGGTAATGTGCGAAAAAGACTACTGCATGTCAGACCTTTTGTTAGAATAGACAATTTGATTTTTCGCTCTACCGTTTTCCGCACCTCAAAACTGAACTGTTTTTGTTATTTTTTTAGACAGAGTATCAAAATAAAATTGCGCTATGCACCTGAAGACAGTAGATAAAACTGTGCTTTTTTAAGGGTTTGGATAGTTCTAGTTCCCATAGTAAACCATTTTTTTTTAAACGAAACAATAAAGAGATAGCCAATTGTAAATAGCACTTATTATGCACGAACTAATTATATACCCCAAACGGGTTTTAAAAAATTATAAATAAATAGAAAAACTTTTTTTAAATACATTGATTTATATAACTTGATTTAAGGCTAAAGTTAACTCCTATTCTCAAGCTTTCATTTTAATGTCATGCTTTTAATTTTATCCGCATGGGAACTGTCCATTAATTTCATTTTTAACCATCTCTAATGCCCTTTTATTTTTTAGTTCGCCATAAGTGAATTTAGGGTCATTTTGTTTTTACTAACTTCGGGTATTTCTTCGATTGGAAAAATGAAAAATATACTGTAAGAAGAAAAGAAAAATGATGATAATGAAAATAAACGAAACAAGACTGAAAAGACAAGCGATAGAACACGAAGAAAACAAAGACCATAAAAGTTTTTAACTATCAAAAAAAGGTTTTATCTCTAGAACAGTCGTGTGGATCTTTAATAAATTAAAGTTCCACAGAAAGTTTTATTTAATTTCTCCTTTTAAATTTATCTAACTTTAGTATTTAATGTCGCCGTAAGGATTAATCTGATTGGATTCGGTTTTCATTTCCGCTGTCTGCGTGTGGTTTTTCAGACCCGGAAATAGAACACGCAACAAATCCAAGAATTAATGGAATCTCCTTTTAAAGCCTTTTCATTATACTTTTAAGTCTTAGCTTTTGGTTTTTCTGGTGAAGTGTAAACACAGGGAGGCCCTCTCAAACTCCCTGTAATGTAGGAAACACGTATCGTAAAATCCATTAAAAATACATTTACGATTACGGTAAAAATATCTCTTTGAAAACAGCAGAGGTTAAAATAAATCGAATGTTAGTAAAGCCCACATTTTTAATTACCTAATCTACTAGATAATTACGATTGTACTGAAAAAAGTAGTTGTACAAAAATGATAATAGGTGAAAAATATTCATGGGTTTAGGTCATCTTAAATATCGTAGTATTTAATCATGTCAGAGTTAATCCATAAATAACGTCTTTTTGCTAACGAGGGTTTCGATTTTTTATACTTCTAGGGCCGCTTTCTTGATAACAATGGGATGTTAATTGAGTTATTTTCAATTATTTGTAAAGTTAAATCGAATCTTCGAAGTCGAAATCGAAAAATAAATCGAATCGAAAAATGTGTATTTTTCACTTTTTGTATTATTTATTTATTTAAAACTTCAAGTACAAAGAATAAGTACTTTGGCAGACTCATTGCTAACAACAATATATTCCAGTCAATCAAAAAACAGATCGGACAAAAAAAGAGATTGGTCAAAATTTTGTACTAACAAAAACATCAATATATACCAGAAGATAGGTACGTACATAAGATAGGTACGTATATAAGATAGATATACAAAATATTAAACAGTTGTTTTTTAATTGAGAGATAAAGCTTGCACATATTAACTTTACTATCATTGACTCCATATTTATGTTTAATTTACTAAATGGCTTAATTGATGTACCATCGTTACTAGAACAAGTGGCATTCAATGTTCCAATCCGCCGGTTGCGAAATAATAATGTGCTGTTCCTCAATCACCACAGTACAAACTATGGCTTGCATGCACCAATGTCCTGATTGTGTCGTATTGTAAACTCGAGACAAGATCTGGACTTTATTGGTGTTTCTTTATAGATTAAAAAAATCACTAAAATAGACCAGATCTTGTCTTGAGGTAGTAATTTTTTTTTGTCCTAGCTTTAATTTTATTAAGTTGTATTTTATTTTATTAGTGCCTGTATTAATTATAAAAAATTGTATATACCATCGTTAGAATGGACTGCATAAGTCCGTCAAATAAATAACTAATAAAATAAAAAAAGTACATTATAAGTACATTAAGTACATTACAAAAGTACATTATGTTATGCATGTTAAATGATGAGGAATGTGAGATCAGATAGTGTGTATGGAAAGAGAGAAAAAAAGGGGAACAAAGAAAAGAAAAAAAAAGGAAAAAAAATAAACAGTTATGAAAAAGAAAAAAAATGCAGTGAGATGTTTGAGGCGTTTCTTGAAAGTGGCTACGAGTTTATCATATTTAGTTGAATTTTACCGACGAAGATACTTCAATTTTTTTTTACAAATATTTACATTTCCGCTATAAAAAAACTATAATAATAACTCTATTAACTTCCCATTGTAATCGCGATCTTCATTTATTTTATTATTATTTATCAGTTCTTACCAACGTCTTATACAATTCACTATAGAAAGACACATTCTAACAAGCTAGGGAATGTGGTGAGTGTAAGACGTTCCATTATTAATTTGAGTATTATTACAGAGCACAAACGTAAAAAAAACTGTCATCGTAAAGGTAGGATTACATTGTTATGTCGTGTGTGGAGTGGCCTGTCGTGGCGTAACGACCCAGTATTAATTGAAATCGAAAGTTCGTTTATGACTTATTTTTTTATTTCTCCACGACATGTAAAAATATAATTCATAATTATTAGTAAAATTCTATAATTTATCATTTTTATATTAGCTATCAGCTGTATTTGTAACTCCTTGGTTAATATTTACTTTTATTTGATTAGTTAAAAACAATACTTGTGCACGTTTGCCTGTTTATTTTATTCAATAAACGCTTTCACTATTTTATGGTCATCTTTAGAGATGAAAATTATGCAATTTTAAATATTACAAATTCTCAATTACCTCCTATCCTACCTCACTAGGGCCCAAAGCTGGAAAATTCTGAGTTTTGAGAATTGGCGTCTCAGAAGAATCTTGGGTGTCGGTGGTTTGACTTTGTGAGGAATGAAGTAATTAGAGAACGACGCAGCAGACTCCAGGGACAACTGTCGTCAATTGGAGGCAATACGGTTGGCTAGGCCATATATTGCGGATGCCTCCGGAGAGCCTTAAAAACGCTTGCCTACTTTACAAGGCATCAGGTTCTCGGCGTCTTGGACGTCCACTGCTGCTTGTTTGTCGGCAGTTCATGTCAGAACTTCAGGACGAAAACTTGACTTGGGAGGACACAAAGGAGTTGGCAGCTATTAGAGACGCATGGAGGCTCTTTGTTGATACTTTATACTCCAACTAGGAAGCGGACATGGAATGATGATTAAGTATTTATATAAATCAATAAAAATAGCATTCTGGATATGTCCAAATCTTTGAAGACCGATCCTGCGTTTTTCCCTTATGTTGTTATATTTATGATAATTCAGTTATTGTTTGCTTTTAGTTCACTTTACACTATGTGTAACATTAATTATTCTGCCTATAGTTAGTTAACTTTCATATTTACAAATGCGCTTTCGCAATAAGAAAGTTCAGTATTTTTTTTATTAATCATTTTATTGTTTAATAGACAATTAAACTAAGACAATATTAAAAACAAAAAATATTTTTGATTTTTTAAAGTTTTGCATTTCGGAAATAACTCCGCGTGTGACTTCAGAGGTTTTTCTCTGTCAGTTCTTCCGATTGGTTTGTTTACTGTAAGCAAAGCGGATATCCTTCACAGCTCTCGTATCGTTAGTTGAATCATATGAACCAGTGACATCCTTCAAAGTAGTGCGTTTCTATTATTTTTTTCGTGTATTTATTTTCAAGAAACTTTGCCTTACAATTTAATGCTCTAATTTTTACCGCGCGCAGAAAACATTTTTTGTATCCTATTTCCCGTTGGGCTGAAATTCCTCATTGTCTATATATGGTTGGTTTGGGTATTACATTCTCATTCTTGTAGGTTTATTATAGGCAACGGAAGCATGAAGAAAGTTAGGCACATTCATTTTCTAGAACAAGTAACTTGTAATTCGATATCTGTTTTAATAAAACTTTACTACTAACTGAATATATTCATTTATTTTTTTATTTTGTTCTAGAATGCACCACGCCCCGATGACCGCCGTATACCAGGTGACGCGTCAAGGTCACGAGCATTGTGACGTCACTGAGGGTGTTTTATTAGACATAACTCCCCTCCTTGTTGACGGGAAGAAGCTGGTCACGCTTTATGACAAGGACCTCACAGAGGGAGTAAACCTCCTAATAGGTAAGCCGCACAGCAAACATTATATTTAATACTAGCGGACCCGATAGACGTTGTCCTGCTCGAACGTTGACTTGCCTGGTATTAGTTTGGAAAAAGACTTTTCATCGATAAGTAGGTACATATGTGCTTGTTTATGATTGAATTCCAAATCATAAAAAAAATATTTTCGAATATAAGTCATTTTAAAAAAAAACATTTCGTTATCCAAGTGACTTGCTCTTCAAAGAATTCAGAGTACTGAATATTATTCAACAGTATATATTGAGAACGGTAGTGGTTACACACATAAATAGAGACATTTACCCAAGCGTCAACCACAACCATAATACTAGACACTCTAATAGGGATCTGATACTAAGTGAAGGGGTCAACGCTGTTCTGGCATCGAGACAACACTATTACGTGGGCAAAAAGGTCCATAACCTTTTGCCAGAATCGTGGAGAGACGGGAGTGTTGTCAAGTTGCGGAAGATGTTGACCTCGCTCTTTCATGACATTGGCCGTAGGGGGTCAGAAAAGTTGATGAATGCCATGGATTGGAGATTGTTACTGGTTGTCAAAAATAAAATATGGAAATAAAGAATAATTAAAAAAAATATGTTCACAGATGGTAACCATGAAGTTCCGCTTAATAAATAAATTGTCTATGTTTTATGAATGTATGTATGTGTATGCGCATGGGTGAATGGACGTGTGTGTGTATGTACATGTGTATATATGTGTGTATATATAAATATGTATATATATATATGTATGTGTGTATGTATATGTATCAAAATATGTATACGAGTAAGTTTATATTGTATAAGTCTGTGTTCTCTATTATTTTTTTAACTATTATCATATATTAGAATGTAATTGCCTAGATTGGAACGGGGTATGTACCTTTGTTAGCTGGGCAAAGTAAACGTGAAATTGTATTTTTGATAAAAGGTGTAAATAAATAAAATTCTTTCTGCACGTGTCAAACTAGATTCTTCTCACCAAAAGTTGCGCACTTTTTACATTAATTAATGCAATTTTCGAAAAGGTATTGAACGTCAGTTGATATTATTTTAGTATTACCAAAAATCCAGTAAAAAGAAATAATATGGAATGTAAGAAAATAATCTGATTGGGGACTTGGACATTCGTAGACAACTGCGTACATTATAATACTCCTAATTAAACATGAAATATTAAAACATTCAAGAAATAGGGTCAACGCACCAACGAATGACCGTTTAAGGTTCAGCTTGTAGTGAAATCCACATTAAAGGTATACATTCAATTATTTAAGCGCACAAAATAAAAGAAAACAATAAAAAGCACATTTTTTTTTCTGACTATTTTTACTTTTTTTATTGAAATACGAGTATTATAATTATAATTAATATTACTCTAAAAAAATAGCAGAATCACTAGTAAATGACCACTACTACCACAGTAAAAATTATACTGATTTAGTTACATCATAACATTAAAGAACACCCTAACAAATTAGAATATGGATATGTTCAAAGAATTGCATAAGAAATAGCATCAAATAAAACACTTACCACACCTTTCTTTATAAAAACACTATCAATCTCAGGACAACAACGGAAAGACGTACTATTACCTTTTGACAACTCACAGTTCAAAACTGATAGATTTTTTTTCTTACCAAAAGATGTGTCCGTCTACTGCTTTTGTCATAGTTTCTAGTGTTAAAAGTTTTTTGACTGGACACATGTAACAATTCTTATTCTATTGTGTTTTATTAACCAATGGTCATTTACTGGTGCTTTGACCCTAAATCATTTACAATAGTCTGAGTGGATGAAAAATAAAATTTTGTCTGTAAAAAAGAAATAGAATCCTGGACGAGTGTTTTCCACTCGATACGATCGATGGCTGCTCTCAGGTGAAAATTCAATAGTATAACTTTTTGATGGATTGATAATGGAAAGAAAGGAAGTAAAATTGTTTGATTTTATTTTTGCTACCCTGCTAAAAAACTTTTGTATTACGTCAATAATATATAGGTCGTATTTTCTTGGGTGATATTGTGTAGGTTAAATTTTCACCGTTTCGGCTACCGTTGCAGGAGCCATTTTCACAGCTAACTATGTGTTCTGTAGAAAATAAAAAAAAATTATATACTAGTTATTTGTATCGTGTCGCAGTCGGCAGTAAGTGCATTTAGTGTAATTTTTGTCGTGCGTATTGCCGAGAACCATGCTGAGTTTAATTTAAGTCCATCATCTCTGTTTATGTTATCTGGCTTGAGTATTTCGACTGCCTTTTTTATCATTCGTGCACTGTAGTTTCTGCGGTTATTCATAATCCCTGGTTCAAGGGAAAAAAAATACTTACTTTGATGAACTGTTACGCTGTTGCTTATTTTTCAGAATGTCACGCTCTTTTGTGTTCGTAAATTTTTTTCCCTGCACTACGCCCTAATTGTCCAATAAGTGGTTTTTCACATCCCTAAAGATTTTCAGTTACTGAACTGAGCCAACAACTCTGTCTATAAACTAATTCATTATACAAGGGGTTCTCGTCTTTCGGGTTCTGTAAGTAAGTCGTTCGTTTCTCTTATAAGATGGCTCCTAAAACGGTAGCCGGAACAAATTCAACTCCACGGGATCGAGCAAAAAAATACGACGCGTATTGACAACATTGGCTGTGAAAATCTACGCACTTGTTTCTTTTTTTTGTATATTCCATTCTGTGGCTCAATGCAAATAACTATTGACGTGCTAATAAGCGATGTGATATAAATTTCTCACAATGGTTTTTTTTATCGTATTCGCGATAGAATATTCGTGAACATCTAATATAAAATGTAAAAACATGTACGTTTCGCGACGTATAGTCCTGCTGCGCAATCACATATTTTATTTCACCGGTGTAAATATGGAAAATATTCCAAAACTCTTATTTTTATTTATCTATTTATCTCATGCTTTTCATTGCATTTAGCCGGCGCGGCGGTTGGCAAGCCAAATGTCATAAAGAGCAGTCGCCATTGTAATTGAAATTTAATTTTTACTTTTTTGTATTAGATACTTCTTACAATTTTGCAAATTCAATAAATAGTATTCTATTTTATCATAAACGCCGATTTTTCGCCAGTGAACTGTATTTATTTACCAGGACAACAAAAAACAAACTGACACTTGCGTTGACCTAGAGATTACACACGCGTTGACATATGACTGCGATAGCTTAAGCATGTTCATTATTGTTCATTGTGATCGCTCAAATGCTTACCATGTTTTGAAGCACGTTGATATTTATTTGTGATTGAGCTTCTTAACGAGGTCACCGAAGATAACTTTTTTTACCATTTACATAAATGTTTTTAAATCAAATGGCTTCGAATATTATTTTAATTAATATTCATCGCTGCGCTTGCCGATCATTTCGGAAGTTGTGAAAACCTTTAATTTACTCTTAAAGTAAATATAAACAAAGTTGATTGAAATACACAAACTCAGGACGTAAACAAAAGTTTGGGAATTGCTAATTACTTGTAGTATGAATCAGGGTTGGGTTATTTGATTGATTTATCAGGAAATAAGGGACGGTTATTAAACCTACCTACGTTTCCTGCGATGTTTAACACTCAAAAACAAAAAAAAAGTTCATTAACAAAATCGGCAGGTAAATGTGAGCTAAGGATATTTTTAAAATTAATGTCTTTTTAACTAAACGGTTTCAAGATTTGTATAAAAAAAAACTTTGTTTAAAGAAATGAGAAGCATAAAATTGATTATATTTCAATACATGACATCAGGAGGCTTATAAAGTAATAACTACATATCACTAACAACTGCTTTACACAATGATTGCTGAGTTATTTGTCTGTACAGAGTTATTTTATAATCTGTTGATTTTTGGAAGTAAAAAAGTTGAAATCTTCATCGAGTAAGTAAGATTACACCGTAATTGATAATTCTTTCATCTGCTAGAAAACGCCTGGAAATCTTGATAAACTCTTCAATGATCAAATTCAATGTTGACCTACGGATATTAGGCCATACCTTCTTAAAAAATTCATTTCACGGTGATTTTTAAAGAACCGTTTGATTGTTCCTCCAAAACCAGTTCAAAGCCCCAAGATGCGAGATTTTCCTTGCCTTTGTCCGGGAATTATCTTAAGTTTGATCTTCGTATCATGATGTGGGTGAGGTATAATGTATTGGTGCGAAGCGATGGTGCTTAATGATAAGTATGTATTGTAAATTGCGTGAAATCGACAAGTCTTTCCCCACTTCCGCTACCCCAGAGTAGAGATTAGTTTGTGCTTAATCTCGATTTAGAAACGGGATGTTGAATCTTGCAAAGCCTCTTATGTACGGATCAATATTGCTCAGACAATTTTTGAGTCATGAAAATATTTCGTCAGCAAGGTATCTTTTAGAAAATTTTAATTGCGTAGCATTGTTCATCAAAATATTATAAAGATAATGTTAATTCCATTTGATGTTTGCTTTCGATGGATTGGAAATTCGCATTTTTTAATTGGTAAACACTGTTTTGAATTTCACCCCCCGTGTTAACGTGTGGTCGATTACTGAGTAAATTATTTTGATTAAATTATATATTTATGACCGGCTAAATTATTAAATTGTGTGTTTTTTTTTAAAATTATTTTTTTAATTTGAAATTTATTTATTAAACCTTACGGATTATTACATTAATTTTACAAAAGTTATATTTATACTCTATTGTTGATAATTATATTTTTAACGCCTTTTGAAAAAAATTTTTTTGTCTTTTGTTTAGTTTTGTATGGTACTTTATTGTATAATTTCAATCCCTGATTTATTAGTCTCGATTGTCCTTGTCTTGTTTTGGAATGTTGTAGGTGGTATTGTTCTGATATTCTTGTATTATGTTCATGTTTATTAGATTTTTTTTCCAGTTTTAGTTCTTTGTCTACAATAATATGAGTGGCTAACTTAGGTATTTTTCATTCGTATAAGTGTTGAGTTGTTTTTAAAAGTTTTTTAGTTGATGTTTTGATTTCTCTATTTTATGGTACTAATATCAATATAAAATGGACAACAGAGGCCAAATAAAGCAACAATAAGGCTGTTTTAACCAATACTAATATTACAATATTTTGAGCTTGTCCAAAGGTTTGACTAGATTTCACCCCTTAGGGAGTCATTAAGATTGATAAATTTTAACAGGGATGGAAAACATTTGAGAGAAGGAAATATGGAAGTCTATGCATTTGCAAAGCTTATGACCTATCATTGGCTGGTTCTTCACCATTCACATTCACCATTTAGCCTTTGTTTGAACATTGATATAATACATTTAAATTTTTCTAATTTCGGTATAAGAAGACAAAAATTGTCTCATAAACCTGTAATATGTTAATAAATTTTATACTACCCGTGTTTGTTAGTACAAGTTATATAATTACGCCGAAAAAATAGTTAATCTTTTCAAGAAAATTCTTTTCATATACCTACGTTTTTACATTAAAAAAATTATTTATATTCAAGCGTTATCAACAAGCCAATTCAGACGTTTTGTTAAACATTAAGTTAAAGGCATCTGTAAATTTCGGAAATAAAAACAAATTGACAAAGAGTTGCTCTGTTTCTGTGTAAAATTGGGAATTTTATTTGTAAAGTGCAATTAATAATCGGGTTTGCGATAATTTGATTTTGTTGTGGTCCCGTGGCTAGTGTCTCGAAGTGATATAGTACAACACACTCGATATAGTCAATATGAGTCCTGTAGAACAGAGACCAAATACGAAAAGCGTATTCTAGATAGGGTCGAACAAGTGAGAAATAAAGAGTTTTGATGGTATTAATATTTTTAAAGTCCATCGTCATTCTATTGATAAAACCGAGAAACTTGAGAGATTTGTTTACAATTTTGTCAATGTCTAATGCCAAGATCCTTTATTGACGAAACTTTTGATGAATTTTATAAGAAAAAAAGAGTCCAGTGTTTAATAGATCATAAAAATAATGCTGATTGGAATCAAATACAGGAAAATATTTTTTTCTGAACATGAAAATTTTATTGTTCTTAATCGAAAACCGTTGTAGGGAAAACAAGCAATCAAATGAAACTAGAAATAATAATTAAGTAAGGCTGCCATTTCGTAAGAAGACAAAGAAACAGAACTCGTTGATGCACCGAGCTGTACAGTTATATTTTTAGGAAATACCATTAGAAATAAGAGAACAAAAAAAAAACCATTTAAATGTAAGTTAAAAAAACATGTGTGTAACAGATAGGTTAGGTCTTAAAAAGTATTCGTATTCAAGTTGGCTCAAAGGAAGTATTTTTTTAAAGTGTACGTATATTGTTAAGAAATTTTAATAATTAGTATATATTTTAATAATAATTAGATGCAAGTAAATACTAGGATATTTTGTACTTTCTTAAAGACGAGATAATAAAAAAATAAACTGTTTTCATCAACGTACTTAAGTATTCATTATTTTTTGCATCACAAAAAGCCAAGGAGCTTCTGTAATGAATTACAGCACAGACCATCCAGGCTGACGAAAAATGTCATTTTATATTTATTTATTTATAAACGGACATTGTCCATGTATATAAATCTATAGTATTTGAATAGTGTAATGGGATAGCGCAGCATGAGGAATTATTATTTGCAAAAACGGATGAAAAATGAGTTGCAAAAAGATTTGCAATGTCGGCACCATTAGTTGCTCATCCGTCATTGAGGAACATAATTGACGGTATATGGTCATATATTGTAATCTTACCGGGAATCGAACCCGGGACCCTCCGTGCGTGAGGCAAGCATCTTAGCCATTCCACCACGGAGACTACTATATAAATACCACCAGTTCAGACTTATTGATCCGTTATGTCGTTTTTCGTTTTTATTTTTATAGCCAAAAATAACTTGCTTTAACAAAGGACTTAGTATTATCACAAAATGAGATCAACTGAATCGTATGAACTTCTTGATTGATCAATAAAATAAATTAAAAGTTTTTTAAAAGTTGCATAAACTGTTATATATTGTGAAATAAGTACATTTGGTATAAGTATGCGTTTGAATAAACGTGAAAAAGGCTACATGACAAAATTTACCAAATTATAAGAAACTTGGATTACATTCCAGCCTTGTGGTGCTTCTTCCTCTCCTGAGTATGAAGTTTCTTTGTTTTTGGACATTTTATTTGATATGAAAATAATATATCCGTGTCTAGGTGAATGTAGAATTCAGTTTTATTTGTAAATTAACAAGATTGCACAAGCTTATTCAACTCGACGCTGAGGCTAAAAACCTAAATAGGGAAATTGAGTGAAGATACGTTCGTTATGTTTTCAATTTAATTCTTTTATTTTAATATAACATATACATTACAAACAAACATTTAATACGTACATATTATAAAAAAGAAAAAAATACATGAAAGAGATTCATGCCAAAGTAGTAGGAGAATCCTGCTCCGGAAAACCCCTTCGGATAAATGGAACAGATCAATATCCAGAGCGATGTTGTTCAACATAGCGGTAGCCCTTCCAACAGGCATAACCATAAGCAGGTTGGTCCTGTATATCGGAATATGAAACAATCTATGCTGACGCTGTCTTAGGTAATTATCAGGTACATACAAACCAATGCTCATCATAATCTCAGAATTATCGACAATACCACGCAACAATCGATAAAAATGTGTAGTTAAATACACATTCCTTCTAGTCTCTAAACTGTTGTAGCCAAGCATACCCTAGAGAAACTCGGTCGGATAGAGCCAAGGATAATACCCGCAGTCTCTCATGTAGAGATATCTCAGAAACTTCTTTTGGATTTTCTCTATCATAAGAGAGTACTTCAGTTCATGTGGCCCCCAAATCATCGAGCCACTCTCGAGTCTACTTCGCACCAAGGAGTTGTGAAGAGTTCTCAGTACGCGGGTATTTTCAAAAACCCTGGCAGTACGCAGAACGAATCCCAATATCTTCAATGCATTACCACTGATTGTCTCTATGTGTTAGTGTGTTAGTGTGTTAGTTGTGTAGTGGTTGGTGCGTAGGTCTACCATTCTTGAGGTCCTGGGTTCGATTTGGGTGCGCTGCCGGTGACCGGCCTTGAGTGTCACCTGGGGGCGTTCTGGTGCTCCAGAGAGTAGAAACTAACGTTTCCTATCATTGTCATAAAGGGGTTTGAAATGGGTGAAGGATTTATTAATTTATTTTATTCATACTTCCTCTTGTCCCTATAGACTAAGATGGGGGTATTAGAGCGACAGTAAGATGGACATTGAAAGTTGTAAATGTGAATATTTGTTTGCGCTTTTCCTTACCGAATTTGGTTAGTAGAGGAAGAAATATAATCAATTCGTAATGAAATAAAAATTTGCTTGCACAAGCTTAAACACTTATGTATGGAAGTGAAACATGGAACTGGCAGAGGAAGGATGAAAGCCGAGTGAACGCGGTTGAAATGCGATCTCTAAGACGAATGTGTGGGAATCAATGTATGACAGGGTTACAAATGATGAAATCAGGCGAGAGTGTAAATCTGAGTCAAGTATAATTGATAAGATTAAGAAAGGGTTTCTGAGACGGTTTGGTCACATAGAACGAATGGACGACGAAAGAATGGTAAAACAAGTATATATGGCGAAAATAAACGGCAACGTGAGACGAAGACGACCAAGGAAGACGTAGCATGATCAGATAAACCAAAATCTTAAGTCTGGTCATGTCAAAAGCAGACAGAACCGAAGGGCATGTATGACAAGATGTATGAATGTGGAAGAAGCTAGGAATGTATGTCAGGATAGACGTGTGTGGCAGTCTATTCTCTCTGCCTACCCCTAAGGGGAAATGGCGTGATGGCAGTAGTGGCAATTTTGATTTTGGATTCACTCATACAAATGAGTGAATGAATGAAGGTATGTGGTGGATGCTTACAATGTTGACTTTTGTGAAGTAAAAGAGCTGGAACCTTTATCATCTGGGTCAGATCCATTCGGCTGAACCAATTCACGTACTAGGCGAGGCCTGAAAACAATTTTTCAATTTGTATACTTTTTATACCAGTTTAATTAACAATGTTTTGAGTATGCCCAAATGTTTGCAGACAGTTTGGATTTAAATCTAAAATTAGATTTTTATTATAGCGAGAAAATTCAACCTGTGTGCCAATTTTGGACATACTCAAAACAATTTTTATAAAAATTATGTTTAAAAAACATTAGGGCACACATTTTAAACTACATAATACATTAAAATATCCAAATAAATAAATATTTTTTCAGAGAGACTTGACATTGCATTGTTTCGAAAAGTAAGTTTTTTCTCTTTTGGATAACTCTTTGCTATAGGAATACATGAATCGATGATGATGATGATGATCGTTGAGTTTTCCTTTCTTCTTTTTTCCTTCTCACTTTTCCCCCCTTCTATCTTTTTCCAACAAACTTCATCTAGGGTTACAGAAACAAAGAAACAGGAAGCATATCTTGTTTCATTTTTATCGACATTTTCGGCAATCAGCTTTAGTATTGGATATCGCCTAAACGTGATATCTGCCAACTCCATCAGATTAGTTCGGCTAGATTCCCCAGAGATTAGTTAATTTCGTACGGATCTCTGAAGGGCTTTTGATTGCCGCGTATCAAAACAGACAAACGTGATGTTTTGGTTTAATTAGATTTTGTTTGTATTGTTATTGTCTTAGCGTTGGGGAGCTCCGGTATTCACCGCCCTAATCCCGCGTTCGCAATATCAGCGGGGATCGATTGAGCGAGAGGGTTCAAATTACCCACCGCTTCACTTTATTTTTAAACCCTTTTCTAATATTCGCATTTCGGGATGGAATTTTCATTTTAACAATCCCCGAGGAGTAATTATTGTGTTGAAACGGGGACAAAGGCAAGCCAATGAAGTAAAGATTGAAGTTAATTGTGGGAGTGATATTCAACGGAGCAATCTACTGAAAAAAAAACGTTACTTTGATTAAAACTACCCGATTACGTTTTTAGATACATTTGAAATACTTCGTTTTATAACTTTTAACCGACTTGAGAATGTAAAAAACATTGACTTTTTTTCTTTGAATCTTTATTTATTATTTAAAATGAAAAATATTTTTGAAAAGGGTATATCAAAGTCGAGCTACGGTTTGCGGGACTTTTTTTTGTAAAAATTCGTGGTTGAAGTATATTTTCAATTAATATGGAAATAAAAAACGAAACAAATATGTGGATTTAAGTATCACTTGTCTTTTTTAAATATATATATTTGCATTCTTATGATTTTTCGTTTGTAAATCTTCACAGTTTCAATCCTGGGGATTGGTTTTCAGCACAGTCCTGCATCTCGTCCTCCATTGATATCTATTTTCTGCAGCCCTCTTCAGCTTGACATATGAGGTGCAGTTTAAATCTTCGCACACTTGCTCCAAATATTCCCGCTGAGGGCGCCTTCTATAATTTGTCCCCTCAGCCATTCCCTCTATGATGTCGTGCAGAAGACCCCCATGGCGCATAATGAGGCTGATTGATCGGGCTCGCCTCTCTGAGATGGTTTTGATTAGGTGCCTACCATCTTCAATTATGTTGAGAACTTCGTCATTAGTGATGTGGTATCTCCAGCAAATTCCTAATATTTTTCTGTAGCACCACATCTCAAAGGCTGCTTGTCTTTTTTTTATCTCTTTCAAGCCTCGCTTGGTGTATGCAGCAGTCGACTTTTCTTTTTGTTCTCCCGTCCCAGGTGATCCTGCTTCCAAGGTTCACAAAGTCTTTCGCGTTTTTCAGAGCTTCTTCTGACATTACTATATTCATTCGTTGCTCATTACGGGCCACAGTCATTACTTTGGTTTTTCTCCTGTTTATTTTCATATTATATTTGTTATTTAATACATTCTCCATAGATGTCAGAGCCTCAGTGAGTTCTTCTTCACATTTTGAAATTAGGGCGATGTCATCGGCAAACCGTATCATGTCTACCTTTTCCCCGTGCATTTTAACATAATCTCTATGACTTATTTTTTCGCACTGTTTATATCATCTGATTGCGCACTGTTTATATCCATTAAATAATAGTAGAGTTATTACTGGTTTGTAGTAGTTAATACTAGTTTGTAAATAACTGTCAATAAAAACATATTGGGAATCACGTTATGATAGAGTGGGGTTCGAACCTTGGACCCCCGATCCGCGAGTCCGCGACACTAGCCACTGGACTATAACCCGGTTACTACTTACTTTTATTTTTATTACCCGACAATAGCTGGTTTAAGTGATCACTGAGTGCTCTACGTAATTTTTACCATTCTACCTATTTTTAAACATCCGGGTGAAATATTAAAGCAGCGTCATTAATAAACTCCCATGAGAGTAAAATCCGAAATTCGTCTATGTAATAAATATTTGGACACACTGAAAACATTGGCTTATTTTGCCATTTTGACGGAAACACAACTATTATTTAGACTTTAGAGAACTTAACTTTTTATGGTGCAACTGACGCCTGAAGCAAATAGTATTAATTAATTGCGGTATTTATTTATTTTTTATTTTTTGTTAGAATTTATAAACATGTTTGAAGACAACTTAAAACGAATTATTTGTCTAACAACGTTTTGAGTATGTCCATGCACCTTCTCAAAAATGCACCTCTCTGTTCAAACACATTTAGATCTAAATAACTCACAAGGGAGGAAATCCAGCCTGTCTGCAAATATCATTGAACATACTGTATTTCATATTAAGGATTCTAAGTATTTGTTTTATTTAAAATAATAAACATGAAGCGAAAATACAATTACATTAAAAAAAGCAAAAAAATGGTTAATCGAAAATCACAAAAACCCTTTGAAAAGTCAAAAGTGTTTATTTAAATAAGGATTAAAGATACTCTAGGTAAAATTAGTATTTACATTTAAATAAAAAAGATTTTGTCAAAATTATTTAAACTATATCCATTAAAGCAAAATAATGACTAAAATTAAGAAGCATGTCTTTTTCTATAAACCCTTCAAATCAGACATAATCCTAACGGAAGGCAAGAACATCCCTTAAGAATTATATTCAATTTAAACTTGAGCTAAGTATAAAAATTTAACAGTTCTGACAATGGGGCCAAAATTTTCATTGTAAATTTTAAACTCAAACTTATAGTATAACTAATTATCTTTCCGAGGAGTTTCATACCAACTGGCCATTTAAGGATAATCGGGGAGGAACGGATAAGAGAAGGGAAGATTGACATGAATCCTTTTCCTAACAGCTACTGTGCCCTAATTTGAATTAATAATAAGAAACTTTAGGAATTAAACTTTGAATCTTTTGTAACAATTAAAAACCCTTTTACAAAATTTTCTATTCCTTTGGTTATGTGGTTTTATAAAAGGAATTACATGTCACGTCCGGTTAACTATATATAATATAATATGTAGATAAAAATGAATCGCCATTATTAGTCTCGCAAAAACTCGAAAATGGCTTAAAAGATTTACGTGCGGTTTTTAAAAAAAAAATCTAACTTACGTCTTCAAGGTTTATAAATAACAACATTCTCAAAATGTTAAATGGAAAAAAAGTTAGAAGCATATTTGTGTTTTCAATCGGTTTTCCGGGGTTGCATTCGACTAAAATGCATATTTTGAAAAGTTCGGAGGATGTTGTTTTTGTGGATATGATTTTTTTTAAAATTTTAATACTTTCAAACTACAATTATTTTCAATTGATACTAAACTAATGAATTTTCTTACAATTTCTGGTGATGATTTTTAGTAATGCTTAAATAATTTTAACTAACAATTGAAACATTTTTGAAAAACGGGATCTGACACAAAATAAACAACTGTTGGTTAGTAGAGCAGAGTTTGACATTTGCAAAAAAATCTATTTTTACAATATTTGAGTTGGTTCAAATGTTTGTAGACATAAGACTGGATTTCACCCCTTCGGGAGTCATTAAGATTAACAAATTACTACAGGGATGGAGAATACTTTAAATAAGGGAATATGGAATTCTAGGCATTTACAAAGCTTATGACATGTCATTGTTTGGTTAAAGTGGCCATTTTACACACTGTGTAACATTCACCATTTTGCCTTTGTTTGAACATGCATATTTCTTCAATTCCTCCATCTGTTGATTTTATATTTGAAAATGAATTATTCACCGTTTTTGAATTCAACCACTAACAAGTACCTAACCATAAACAACTTAAGTCCAATTTTTGAAAATGAAAGATTTTAACTTTTGAACATCAATCATAAACAAGTATCTAGATACATACATTCTAATAAAAATTTGCACCATCTTTTTGATGTATATCCGAACGGTTTTTACACGCATTCACGACACAACCAAGCATTTCGGTTTCGAATAAAATGTCAAGCTCACGTCGAAACCCAGCTGGTGGTTAAATAACGACTTAATACACATAGGAATAGTTTTAGATTCCAAGCTTGTGTTCAATATTCACATTAATGGAATTATTAATAAGGCATACAAAATGCTAGGTTTTTTAATGCGCATGTCTAATGACTTCTAAAACATCAAAATATTTATATTGCTATATAACACACATGTGAGAAGTCAGTTAGAATATTTATTTATTTATTTTTTTATTCACACTCTTTATCAAAATTCAATTCCATATTCACTTTGCCCAGCTAACAAGGGTACATACTCCGTTCCAAGCTAGGCAATTACATTTTAATATATTATAATACTTAACAAATTAATATAGAGCACAGACAAACAAAATATAAACTTATTCGGATACACATTTTGATTCATATACATACAGACATACACATATATACACACATGTATATATAAATATACACATGTACATACACACACACGTACATACACCCATGCGCATACACATACATACATTCATAAAAACATAGACAATTTATTTATGCGAAACTTCATGGTTGTCATCTATAAATATATATTTTTTAAATTATTCTTTATTTTTTATATTTTATTTTTGACATCCAGTAAGGTTCTCCAATCCGTGGCATGCATCAACTTTTCTGACTCCCTATGACCAATGTCATGAAAGAGCGAGGTCAACACCTTCCGTAACTTGACAACACTCCCGTCTTTCCACGATTCTGGCAAAAGGTTATGGACCTTTTTGCCTACGTTATAGTGTTGTCTCGATGCCAGAACAGTGTTGACCCCTTCACTTAGTATCAGATCCCTATTAGAGTATCTTGTATTATGGTTGTGGTTGACGCTTGGGTAAATGTCTCTCTTTATGTGTGTAACCACTACCGTTCTCAATATATACTGTTGAATAATATTCAGTACTCTGAATTCTTTGAAGAGCAAGTCACTTGGATAGCGAAATGTTTTTTTTAAGATGACTCGGATTAAAGATTTCTGTGCAATTGCTACAGGTTCATTGCTATGCTTCAAATATTTTATATTAGGGATTCCATATAAACGGAATCCTCAATATAAAATATATATATGTAAACAACCTAGAAAGGATACAGACAAAATACATAAATTTAATCAAATACAAATTTCATTGTACACAAATTCAATTTAAACTCTGAAGTATAGAAGAGTGATTGCAGATCAATTATTCCCGTTTAAACTAGTAAACAACGTCGTAGACTGCCCTTTACTTACAAATTCTTTAGAATGTCTTGTACCCAACAAAACAAGACTCCATACTATATTTGATTTGCCAGTACCTAGGACTAAATCAAGGAAAAACGGCTTTTTCTTTAGAGCATGTCATTATTATAACACTGCTCTCCCCGGTAACGCAGACATTTTTCATCTCCCCTATATGAAATATAGAAGATTCCTTAGAGATAGTACACCCGTTTAGTTATACGATCTTAGTAATTATGTATGTACTGGTATGTTCATTATTATATTTTGTACCTTTTACATTTTTTTTATAAAACTGTTTTCTTATTCTTTAAATTTCAATTTATTTTATTTTTATTTACTTTATTTTTATTACCTACTGTATTAACGTGTATTTATTTTAATTTTATTTGCAACTTCTTAGTGCCTAACATTTCTCAATTTTAAAATTGCTCTTATTTTGATGCCTATAATGTACTTAATCAATAGCTTATATCACCGTGGAAATGTTTTTTCACTGTTTTCACAATTTTCGTTTGTGTATATTTTTATTTTCTAAATGAAATTTATGTGGAAACTGTTGTTATATTCCCAAATAAGATTAAATAAATAAATATGATTACGATGTTTTGTTTGAAATAGTTTAATCTTTAAAAAAATGTAGGCACTTTTTTGGCAAATATTCTTATTATGAATATTGATTTTATTAAAACATATCTTAAAAACTTACATTTCTAATTATTTTATTTTTTGGTAAACTCCATAAATATGTAAATTAAGGCTGTGGTCTGGTAAAACGAACGCAAAATTAGGAAATCATATAATTTCACTGTTTTAAAACGAATATTTTTTTCCAATTATGCGATAGTGAAAAACAAAAACAAATACATTAGATTTAAACAATAATTTTTAAAGGTATTTTTAATTTAAAATACAATTAAAAGTTTTATGTAACTAAAATTTAATTACTTTTAGACAGGCAGATTACGCCATTTCAAATTTAGACTAAACTTAGGTATCTGGGATCTTAATAAAGACTAAGTATTGAACTAAATTTTTTCGTAATAATTTCAACATAATAATTAAAACATGAAAGTGGCGGCGGCTAAATTTTAATATGTTCTTTTTAAAAAGAAATTCAAGCATTTTAAATCACATACATTTTGTGACATTTTCCTTTATTTCTACCTAAAATTATGCCTTCGGTAATACTTTTTAAAAAAATATATTGAAATACTTTAGTCGAATTTTTTTTATAGAATTGTATTATTTTTTTATGAAGAATGAAGATAATACTGGTTGTAATATTCCATTTAAAACAATATTTTATTTAATTTTTTATAACCTTAAGACCAGCCCTAATCGTTTTTGGTAATTCTGGTCTATATTCGTTATGTAATTGTAATATATATTTACGTTTTGCGTGTCCAGGCTGATAAAGAATACAGTCTGCATGTGATTCGATTTTTGACCGGATAGATATAAAACATTGATTATAAATGTTTAAATTGCATCATTTTATTGTTTCTGAACTAACATCTGAAGTGTCTGACTGTTCATCTTATCTTCGTGTAATAGATTATTAAAACTCGCTACATTTGGTATACAAATTCAGTGCCTTATGCACCACTGAGTGCAAAACAGGAATGATGTTGATGAATATATGGATATATTTGAAATAAAATATAACCAAGTTGCGGTAGTACTCGGTTCGAACCTCGTACCCCTGATCCGTGAAACACTTCCACGGGACCACAATTCAATTTGAACGAACGTTCAGATGTGTTAATAATGAAGGTATCCTCTATCATAACTCACCTTATAAAAACAGTACTTTATTTGAATGAAAACAACGCGCGGGTTGAATGCTTAACCTCCCTTGCACAATTATGTACTTCATCAAAAAGAAAAAGAGAAACAGATCCACCCCACACAAAACAAGAAACAAAATACACTTCTCAAGTACAGGGTCGGATTTGGGGAGGACCAAGTTCTGTAACCCAATTTAACGCCATCTTATCGGAGATGGGCGTCGGAAACAGACCTGCCGAAACAACTTCAATTTAATTCGAATTTCATGATTGAATTGAAAATAAATTAAAAATTCTAGTTCCTCAGAATTGATTCCGTTTGATTATCTCATACATTGGCTCAAACAATGCGTTTGCTAAGAAATTCGCAAATAACATTTGTTGTTTTCATTTATTTATTAATTCTTAAATATTATTAACAACAATTATAAAATAAATATTAAATTACAATATTTCAAATTTGTCCGAATGCGGTAGACAAAATACTGGATTTCACATCCTAGGGAGTCATTAAGATTAACAAATTACAACAGAAACAGGGAACATTTTAGATAAAGAAACATGGAAGTCTAGACATTTACAAGGCTTATGACCTGTCATTGGCTAATTTTAGTAGCCACTGAAGACACTGTAACATTCACCATTTTACCATCTGTTGGTTTTCTTTTAAGTAGTAAATGAAAGTTCTAAAAAACGCGATTCATTTGTAAACAAATGATATTAATTTTTTTTTTTTTTAAAAGCAAAAAAAAAACTTTTTAATGCAATGTGCGGACCTGAAAAGAAGCTACAAGACCTCTAAAGTGGATACGGGTAAATGGGTGAGGCGGGGCTTTCAATGTTGATTCTTCTAAGCTTCTCTAAAATCAACATATGGAAGAATTAAAGAAATGCGGATGTTCAAATTGGTAGGCAAAATTGTGAATGTTACATAGTGTGTTGTGGTCACTTAAACCAGCCAATGAAAGGTCATAAGTCCTGTAAATACGCAGCATCCATGTAAGCATTGACCAATCATATGTGAAAAATTAACTGAAAAGCCAATAAAATATTTGGGAGTAACGTTAGACTGTCAACTTAAATGGATTAATCATAATGGACTAATAATGAAAAGACTAATGAAAATATTGTTAAAAAAATTGAGATATTTGACTAATGTTTCTCACGTTTAAATAGTTATATTTATCCAAACACTAGCAGAATTAAATAATTGAATTGAAAGGAGCCTGTCATAATCATATTATATATAGCCTTTAGAAACCGTAAAAAAAGTAATTAATAAAATTATAATTTAACCATTCCTTTCAACCAGTTATTTCAGGAAACTGAAAATTTAACGCTTCGAGAAGTTTATTACCAGCAATGTCTAAAATATGTATTTGTGCGCCAACATTCATTTCCTAAAAAAATGAATCGATTTAGTCAAAGTTTGAAAAGGTTACTTGAAATCCCTTATTGTGAATCGAGACTCCGAAAACGATACTCATTTCACACAGATCCAAAACTGATCAATGTATTTCATAAAGGTAATATGATAGAGATTAATTGTTTGAAATTGTTACGATTTATTTTTTTCTTTAAATTATGGATAAAAAACTGATTTAAGTAGCCTATTTTTTTAATGAATATAATATACTTTTATAATAATTTTCTCATTTTTAACGACAAAAAAAATGTTTTCTTATATTAGCTCTCATTTTTGAACTTTTTTTATATCTATCGTATTTTTCTAGTAGCCAATTTAAAATAAAACGTAAACCTATACACGGGCCATGCCTTTGTGGATTTTTTTTCGTGTTTATGTAATAGTTTTTTTTTTGTATTTGTCACTTATGTACCGTACCTATTGTAAAATGCAAAGAAGAAATTATAATAAATAATAAACTTACTTCAGTAAAATCTTATCCATCTCCATTGTAATTTGTTAATTGAAATATATCACCCAAAAGTACTTTTTATAAGTGTTGAAATATATATTTTTTTAACATAATACAATGTTACATTGGCATTTTGCCGTTAATGTTGGTTTTTTTAGAGCTATAAAAAAAATGTTTTTATTAAATTCCTAAATTACTGGAACAAAAAAACATACTTTTGGTATATTTAAAACATCTAAAAATGGAATAAGATTTTGAAAAATTAATTTTTAAAATGTATATATTCCTTGGCATTTGTATTTCTTATTTAATATCAATAACAATTTTGAGTTTTCTTTAACTTCTACAACGTACGACAAAAAAAACTACTGAATAATGCATTTTTGATGTTTGTCATAATCATTGTTTACATATTATATTATCTAGTTTATTTTCGTGTATTTCTGTTAATATTATTTTTACGACTCTAGGGTAGCATCTCTGCTTTCCCAAAACATTTCGGATAATGGTTAGATTTGAAAGGATGTTTTTCAATCCGGAGCCAAATCCTTCAGTCGAAACACAACCCAAATGTGATCTGTTTTCGACCCCTGGACTTACCCTAATGCGTAAGGTCGTTATCAATATATTCATTGAATAATATGATGAATTTGTTATGCGTGGCTCGAAAGTTCCTCACGCAGGGAAAAAATGTTCCCAACTTTTTGTTTGCTAACCGTAAAAGTTTAGTAAATTATATCTTAGTGCAAAGTTTATGCAAAATTTTCTTCAGTCACGTATTTATTGCTTCAAGTTTTTGTGCCATCTGTCTGTAATGTCCATGAGGAGTTTCAAGAACTATTCTCTGCGTGACAAACATCAAAACTTCTCCGTTTTCTTAGATCCTCGCAGAGATCCTCGTGAAATCCTCTCATTGTTTTGAGAAAGACATTAATATTCTATCAGGAGGTGAAACTCTCTGAGTACTGTGACTCTGAACTCGGGCGCTTCTTTAAATAAATAAATAAAACGCTTTACACTAGAATCCACAGGAGTTCTTTAGTATTCGTTTCGAATCTTTCTATTTATACCCTTACACTTTTCGCTTATGCAATGCAAAATAGAATCGAGAAAAAGTCTAGATACTCATTTTGTTATTTCAACAATATTTTGAGAAGATCAATTTTTTTGTAGACAAGGACTGGATTCAACTCCCTTGAAAGTCATTAATATTAATATATTACAACAGAGCTGAAGAAAATTTTATAGATAAGAAAATATAAGTCTACGCATTTTTAAGGCTGACAAGCTGTCATTGGCTGTTTTAAGCGGCCACTTTACATCTGTGTTACATTCACTAACCTATTCCAACTTATTTTGGCCTTTTCTAAAGAGCCAGTTTTCAACCAGCCAACACGTTGGACGTTGAGTTATCTTTATTCATTTAACGAACTACCTAGCCATGTAGTTGAATGCCGGAAACTGATGAGCAGCCTTGTCGTTCAGTTGAGTGACTGATTAAACTATTTGGCAAAGACATATAATATACATGTACATGTACCGCTGGCGAGCGATGAGTTTTTAGATTGGTAAGCTAGGAAAATTCTAATAAAATATCCATAGCAGTAATATGGCACATAAATAAATAGGTCTACTTTATATGTGATAAGTAATCCATAAAACTAGCGGCTAATAGTTTTAGTAAAAATGTTTTCTAATGTAACAAACATTTGAATGACAAAAAAATGCCTTAAAAAAAACATAGATGCAAAAATTTTAAACCCGTAAGGATTCAAACCCGCACCCTAGTGAACAGAAAGTAACAATTTATCCACACGGCTATTTCATGTACTAACCCGATTGACGAAAAAGTAATTTTTAAAACTGTATTATTTATCAGTGTACTGATGCATATTTGTTTACGTCTAACTATTATAACTTGTCTTGAAATAAAACACCATTTCCTAGTAAATAAGATACAAACTAAACTTATTAAAACTATTCCTTACCATAAATAAAAGCCCTTCTAGAGAAGTGTTGACAGATTAAATTGCATTAAAGAAAACTGCATGATATTACTGTTATCGCAAGTTTAAGTTTTTGAACATTATTTTAAAACTTGGGGTTTAGAGACGTAATTAAATTCACGTTTTTTCTTCAGCAGAGTAATCTCGTGTAATTCAGTAGAAATAATTTTGGCCGATAGAAGCGTAACTGGCTCGCTGTATTGAATAATGGAATATTATATCAATTTACAAACCCAAGAAATGCAATGTATTTTTTTTTGTGATGTTTTTTTTCATAATAATAATTAAACATAAAACATCACTTTCAATGTCAAAGAAATACAGTAAGCTGCAAATAACTGATTATAAGGAGAATTCGTCCCTGACATGTACAAATATCAATCGTTGTGATCATTGAACAACGACGGATGTGCAAAAAATGGGACATAGTAATTATTTTATATATGATCTTAAAAGGGCTGATAAAGGCTGATAAAGGCTATTCTAGGTTTGACAAACATTAAATATGAATATATAACTAACACAAGTATCAAATTGTATACTTTTGTACCTGTTAAGTTGTGACAGTCGGCCTTGTGGTGTAATGGTCAGCGCGTTTGCCTACAATGCCAGAGGTCTCGGGTTCGATTCCTGATATGGTTGATATGAAATATTTATTTTAAAGGGTGTTTTTACATTAGGACATTTCATGGTCCCTGGACTGGTACTTGAAGCGTAAGATCATATCGTAAAAATGATCTAGATACGTTGCAATTGGTGTACCAATGCAGAGCCTTATGCATCATTAGGTGCGTAAAGGGAATAATGGTGATGAAAATTGTGGCATAAAGTGTAAAAAAATAAATTAACCCCTCTTACGTAAAGTTGAAGATCACAAACGTCATTGTTCTACGACTATGACGCAATAGTTTACCATGTGGATTAGTTTTTTTATGACCACGCATCACTGCACCACTGTAAGTTTGTATTTTTACTCTGTAAAAGCAAAAGTCCACCTACGAAATGAAAGCACAACACAGACTTGCATCGAGACGAAATTGAACATTCAAAACACCAATTTCACGCTTAAGCTCCATTTCGAAACAGAGTAAATACCATTTTTGCCACAACGCCTTACTAAAATAACAATTTGATCTCCATAACCACCCTTGTTTGCGTTTCGAATCCTGCTATTTTCTCTGTTGTTACTTTTTATACTGTTTGGATGCAATGAAGCATTGTGTTTTAGCGTTATTTACTTTAAGGTTGCATTAAATTAATGAGCTTTGAAGACAAGTAAAATGAAATAAAAATAGCGTTGAACTTCTTTTCGAAGTCATCAGTATTTTTTTTTCCTTAATAAGCTTAATTTAAATATATTGGGTGTTAACAGACGTTGTGTCCATTTTTTTACAAATGGAGAGAACAAGAGGACACAACTAAAAATATACCACAAATGAGTCAATAATGTATTCTCGTTCATTATTTCACAACAAATTAGTCAATAATGTATTCTCGTTTATTATTTCACAACAAATTAGTCAATAATGTACTCTTTCATTATTTTACAGCAAATTTTACAGCAATAATGTATTCTCGTTCATTATTTCACAACACATCAGTAAATAATGTATACTCGTTCATTATTTTACAGCAAATTAGTCAAAAATGTATTCTGCTTCATTATTTTACAACAAATTAGTCGATAATGTATTCTCTTTCATTAGTTTAGAACAAAATAGTCAATAACGTATTCTCCTTCATTATTTTCCAGCAAATTAGTCAATAATGTATTCTCGTTCATTATTTTACAACAAATAAGTCAATAATGTATTCTCTTTTATTATTTTACAGCAAATTAGTCAATAGTGTATTCTGGTTTATTATTTTACAACAAATTAGTCAATAATGTATTCTCTTTTATTAGTTTACACTAAATTAGTCAATAACGTATTTTCCTTCATAATTTTACAACAAATTAGTCAATAATGTATTCTCCTTCTTTATTTACAAAAAAATAATCATAAATATATTCTCCTTCAACATTTTACAACAAATAAGTCAATAATTTATCTAATAAGGTATCTTTACCGCACGCTGCGCAAATATCACGAACAGTTTGACACATTTATTCCCTCAATTAAACGCTAACAAAAGGAGTTGTCGAAAATGCTTACTTTTGTCAACTTGAAATTCCGATTTAAAGGCTTGTAATCGAATAAAATCACATGTGTAACGTAAAAGCAAAAACAGTATCTTGTAGAACAGAAAATTTTCTTTGGGGCTTACTACTTTGTTTGACTTTTGGTGAGCATTATAAAATTTTAATTTTAAATACAAATAAATAAAACTTACGTTAAAACCTAATAGCACACAAATTAATGTAAATACAAACAATGCATTAATTATTTTTACGAGGTTTTCCCTTCAGTCTTACATTTATTATTACTGTTTTCGTTATTTGTTTATAATCTGAACCCTTTTTTGATTATTAAAATATTTATTTAATTTGTGTTAAGAGTAAGTGCCTACGCCTATTTTTAAAAAAGGAAACCGCTACGCCTGTTTATAAGAGGCTTGTCAGCAGGTGGAAACAATACGATGTGAAAGGAAGCTTTTGAAATATACACCACAACACTCAGACCAAGTAAGAAAAAAATATTTATTTTATGCATCTGATAGAACTTGAACCCGCAAATTACAAGAAAAAATACATTTTTTGTGATATTACTTTATTTAACCCGTTTTTGTGCGTAAACAAATAAAATGATGAAATTTGAATTTAATATTCTAATTTCAGTTTTCACATAATAAAGTTTTTCATCGAACGCCAGCGTTTGAATTTGAATGAAATTTGACGTAAAAAATGAATAAATTGATATCGCGTCGTTAAACGTGTATTTGATGTCAAACAAAATGGCTGGCGTACAACGCACTTGACAAATTTCAATAACGCGGTGAAACAGTGGAATTTCATGGTATTGCGGAACTATATTACAGGGATATGTTTGAATTTTACCTTCATCAAACATTGTAAACAAACAAGATATAAAATTACATACAAACTAATGCTGTTTGTTATGTAAAAGTACTCCAGGTGAACTCCACGCTATATCCAACAATTCCAATACAATTTCATTACACTTGTGTTTCCAATAATGTTTATGACGCATATCACTGTTAAGAGTCATCGAGCACGTTCAATATTTTATTATTTACGTAACAAAAAACGACAATTATTTCAGTCCGTTTCATAAACAGGTTTTATTTAACAAACGTGTAGTTTAAGCCCAAATAATGTAATGTAATGTACATAGAATTAAGAATAGTGCAGAAATCGCATACGAGCATAAAACAGAAGGCAACTAAACTACTCATAAATGAGTCGTTTTACGTTTTAACCCATTAGTTTTTTTTGTAGACGTCGCTTAGAACGCAACTCCTGATTTAAATTCAACTATGCCGTGTTGTATCCTTTTAAAGTGCTGAAATACTGCGCTAGGATCTTAGAAAAACAGGGTAAGATCACATTTCATTGTAAGTAGCAAATGAATGTGTAAGTAGCAAATACATTACTTTAAAATTGAATTATTTATCCATCCTCCAGAGTGTTGAAGAAATCAAAATGAACATTTCATTAGTGTTGCCAGGGGAGTAATTTTTTTTACCCTACTTTGCTCATCCAATGAAAATTGGACCTCGGATTAAACAACTCTGAGGTGTATATTTGACCGACATTATCTTGAAAACATTAAATATTATTTAACATGATATAAATATATCCGTTTTATGTAAAATAAAATTTGTTTTATATTTTAAGTTCAAAGTTCATCAATTCAATTACTCTTATTACATGACCCATTACGTATCTACTCTGTTGTGTCGATCAATATTCCCGCGTGCACAATAAAATTTTAGAGAAATTAACAGATTGCTTTTTTTACCTTACATTAGTGATATGATTATATTTTTTGACATCGTGCAACATTACGCGGAAAAATCACGAATGCGCGTGGCAAAAGTAAGGCATAGTAGGAGAAGTTTTGGACCCAGTCCGATGTATTCAAATATGATTCTACGCTCCTTCTGGACTATTCTTAATTCTATGGTATTGTATTTATTTAGATAGTTGTTAAAAATACTTAAGCAACTAGTTATAACTTAGATTATAATCAATATTTCCAATTTTCATCGTCTGTATTATTTATTTCATAGATAGATATTTCATTTTTCCAATTTTCTTTTTGATGTTCAAAAAATTTATTTTGCTCAAAGTTTGTTTTCGCACCTTTTATTGTTGCATATTTTCTGATAACAATCTTCGAAGAAATCCAATAAACATCCACGGTCTTGGTGGACACACTGCATATCGCACACTTGTTTAAACTTAAAATAATTTATTTTTATAAAGCTTTTTTGCCATAGATTCATATCTGAATGCTTTCGGTATAATCTTTAACTCAACATTTGAGGCTTATTTCTAAAAATACGAAACAATGGACGAAAGAATACCAAGGTGTCACAATTTATATAAAGTTTTTGCAATTTCACAAAAAGTAGATTTTTTTAATTGAGTCGTTTTCGTCTTTAAGGTGAAATATGTTCCTGTTTTAAATTTATTCCTAACTTAAATAGTAAGAATCGTGAGTTACGTTTCTTACATAACCTCATTTTAAATTATCTTAAAATAAATTTTACTTTGGATTACGATCATTACGCCTCCTGTATGCCGACTAAACTAATCACATCTGACAGTCATGTATCCCGGACATATTACTTGTTATTTTTTTATTTACTTGCGTTTCATTTTAAACATCAGCATACATTGTTTATATATATATATATATATATATATATATATTTCTATTATTAATAAAACATATAATTCAAAAATTACATATTATACTCCCAGGAGTTATTAGAAACTCATTTGGGACCGTACATAAGAAAAAACATTTTTTTGACAATACATAATATCATACAAGTTAATAAATCCGAAATAAAAAGAAAACATTGTTGTATAATAAACATAAAACACCATCTTATATAAACTACATTAATAATTATCAATATCAAAAAGATTTAAGAAATATTTTTTGATTGCGACACTTCTGGATTTTTTATTAAGTTTTTCGTGTCTTAGCTCATCAGGCAGTTTATTATATTTGGAATGGCCAATATTTTCCAAAGACCTACTGCTAAACATTGTTGAGCGAAACTTAGACACATGAAGATTCCTTGATTCCGCGTATTGTAATTATGAATATTATGACCAATTGTGTGTTTAAAATTTGAGTAAGCAGAAAAGTTGATGATATTTAAAATAGTATTGCTTATGTCATGCAGTGGCATCACCTTGAAAGGAAGTATCTTTGTTTGTCGGTAGATATCCTTGACATGGGAATCCCGTTTAAGTCCAAGAATGTTTCTAAGAGCTCTGTTCTGAAGAACTTGTATTTGCGAGGTCTGATTTTTGCTGGCAAAACCCCATATGCATGATAAATAAGATAGGTGAGAATGAATCAAAGCGTAGAAGATGGCAAACAAAACGGAATGAGGAAGCAAGCCTCGAAGTCTATTCAATACGCCGGTTACGGGTGCTATTTTTGATTTTACATGCTCAAATTGGTAGCTATTAATTATATTATACTTCCAGTTCTTTGCAATGAGCTTAATACCTGAAACATTAATTTGAAAAATATTTTTGAAGCCCATTTTAATTCTAATAAATGTATTTTTCTTTTCTCAGATTGTTTTTTTTTTATAAACTGCACATTCTTTATTTCGTACCGGACGGTTAATATTAAGTTATAATTTCAGTCGTTAATTTGATTTACATACTGCAACTTGTCTGTTTCTTGATTAAAATGTTTGATATCATGAGCCTCGGCACACCTACTAAGACATGATAGGGTATTTTTTCAATCACGAGCATTGTTGTTGAAACCATTATACTTAAAACATCTCAGTTTAGATAGATATGGATATGCAGGAGACCTATCCGAACTTATATATATATTTTTTTTGCACAATTTTATTGTAGATATTTCCATCAACTTCCATAAAAACCATGAAAATGATTTAGTCCTTCGCCTTTTTTAAAAATTCTTCAACGTACTTAACTGTTATTTTAATATCTTCCTTTGAAAAATAATTTTGTAATTTTATTTTCTCTTCAATTTCTTCTGGGGTAAATTTTTCCATTAAACATAATTTTTTAAAACTGACTTTTTTTCAATGAAATATCTTTCATATGTTTAACTCCAAAGTTTTTTTTTTGGTTTGGTGGCTTCCGAAAAGAATTTCAAGGCTTTCAAACAGTTTTGTAATAATTTCGGAGAATTAATTTCAATTAATTTCCATTTAATTAATTTATTTCAAAATAACATAAACATTACAAACCAAAATTCAAGATATATTATAAACATAAATAAAATACTTGACAGAGATTCTTCTAAAGTATCTTGTCTTGAGAATCCTGCTCCGGAATACCCCTTCGGATACATGGAACAAATCAACATCCAGAGCGATGTTGTTAAGCAGCGGTAGCCCTTCCAACAGGCATGACCATCGGCAAGTTAGTCCTGTACATCGGAATATAAAACAATCTTTGCAGACGCTATCTTAGAAAATTATTAGGATCATACAACCAAAGTTCATCATAATCTCAGAATTATCGACCATACCGCGTATCAATTGATAAAAATACACATTCCTTCTAGTCTTTAAACTGTTGTAGCCAAGCATACCCCCGGGAAACTTGGTCGGGTAGAAACGAGGATAATACCCGCACTCTCTCATATAGAGATATCTCAGAATTTTTTTTGGGATTTTCTCTATAATCAGAGAGTACTTCAGTTCATGTGGCCCTCAAATCATTGATCATGTCACTTTCCTCTTTTCTCAAAACAATGAATTGCATATTACGTATTTCTGGATTATCTTCTTTCAACACAAAGATGCTAAGGCTACCAGGCAGCTTTCGTCGTTTGGCAACGAGAAATTTTTCCGCATGTGTGGGCACCGCCAAGGAGACTTATGTCCTCAGATGCGGTGTGCCATATATGGTGGGCTAGCAGTATCTAGCCGATTTTTTCTCCTGATCCGACTGAATTGTCGTCCGACAAAAGTGAACGACGGTGACGTCCGCGTCCGTCGTATGGTTGGAAGTTTGAAAGTAAACATATGGCTTAAGAAGTTTCTCAGACAAACATTTACAATTAATGGCCGGATCCCTTTGCAACTTTCATTTTGGTTCGCACAAGTTTAGAGTTTGTTTAAAAATGATTGCTCGGTGTGTTTTTGTCGTTGACCAGCTTGCTGTCAACATAGCGCTTTTTGCTCATAAAGTTTCTGTATTAACACACAGGTGCTGTAAATAACTCCCCCCCCCCCCAATCACCATCTCCCTAAAACATATTTCCAACTGACAAACTATATTAATTTGAACTCTTCTGTAAGATAAAAAGATGCTCATTTTATAGCACAATAGTTATGCATTTAACTACTATAATATTAAAATAATAAATTCAACAATGTTTAAGTCTATCCCAAATGCTTGAAGACTGGCTGGATTTCCTTCCTAGGGAGTAATTCGTATTTAAATTTATTTCAACATAGTGGGAAAACATTTTTGAGAAGGGAATATGGAAGTCTAGATCTTAATAAATATTCTCAAATACCGATTATTAAAATCTGCTCAAATACCGATTGTTAAAATAATTTTTAAAAAGCCCTTCAGGTACCCCAGCGTCAAGTTGTTCGAAGAATTCAATATATTAGATGTAAGGCAATTATATATATCTAGAATAATTATGTTTGTGAAAGCAAATTATTCTACCAAATCTCAAAAAAAAAACACTCCCACACTACCAGAAATCAAACTGAAGGATGAGTCATGGGGTCTACCACAAATTCTGAATTCCGGCAAAGAAATTTCAGGTTTCTGGGCCCCAAAATATTTAATATTTTACCCGAACATTACAAAACCAATTCAATTTAATTAATTTAATTTAATTCAATTAAATAAATTTGTAATAAAATGGTTACTGGATTTACGTAGAGAAAAATCGGAACTCTTACGAAAAAACATTCTAAAATAATAAATGGTATATGTATTGTATAACTTTATTATAAATTGACTAGTAAATAGTCGTGTTATTGTTTATTTTGGCATAAAAATGTATGTTTAAAAACAGGTTGTACCTAGTTAGGCAGACTAGACATAATCCAGAGAAATCTATTACCTAAGTATGTATGTAGTAGATAAAGAAACTGTAATTTTTGTTCATAAACTATGAATTTTATATAAATATTATTATAATGTAATTTCAACTAACTTACGAAACGAGTAAACAAATATAATAATTTATTGCATCAAAAATTCTTGATCAATAAAATGGTTTTCCAACGGGACAGTTTTATTTTGCCACGTTCGTCATTGGTTCACTATTTTATTAATATCACTTCGTCTGTCGTAGGTCAACATCTGGGTAAGAACGTCCCATCTCAAAATTCTCTCCAGGTTCAGATTTATTTGATTTGGTACCCATTGAGTCAGTCGATATCTCGAGTTATGCCTTTCCGTCGGAAATCTTTTTTCTTGGCAATATTGGTTTCATCCGAAATGAGAAACTATTTATTCTGCTCTCGAGCTCAACAAAGAATAAAGTCGTGTGTCGCTATTATTCAAAATGGCCGCTGTTTTCTTCGCAATAAATTCAATACTGGACGAAATCGTTTATTTGTATGGATGCAATCCAGTCGCATGGCGACATTCCTGGCCGCTTTCATCTATTTGTTTTATTTACTGATACTAAATGCAATGCAAAAATACTAAATGCTAGTCTTTAAGGGTGTAATCTGATCGAAAGATCTATAGTTTCAGCCTATAGTAATTTTACAATATTTAATTGATATTTATTTACATGCACACCTCCCTCACACACCACACACAAACACACACCCTCTCCTGTGGAAACATACACACCCTTTTCTAGACTAGTTTATTTTTACACTTATATTTTTATCTATATGTATATACTACTTTAATTTTGAGTTACATTTTGACCGGTTTCGAGGTTACTACTTCATCGTCAGGAATTAAACTAACTTATAATTACACGCGTTGCTATTTATATTATAAAATATTGTATGAATGAGACAGAAAAATGAAAGAAAGAGAGAGAAAGAATATAACATGAATCCTAACGGAAATATTTATAATGAGGACTCGAAGTTAAATTTAATTGATTATTTATTATTTGAGGTTTTTGATCGCTTTACTAATTTCTAATCGTTCTAAATTGTCTAAACGAAAACCATTTTTATTGACATGCAAAATTTTTACACCCGTTTCTTGATAAAAATCATGGTTTTCGAATATAAGAAGATTTGCGAATTCTGAAAAAGCATTATTACTGAGACATTTTATATGTTCTTCGATTCTTACTTTAAATTTACGTGAAGCTTTTCCAATATAAAAATTTGGGCAATTTAAACAACCGGTCGAAGTGTAATTCAAAATTAATGTGGTTTATACAAATTTATAAACATATAAGTGCAAAATGTCATACAACAAAGTGAAAAATGTGTTTGATAACAATAATATGTTTTTTTTTACCTACATGTTTGATTAAATCTGTTATTGGTTATATTTTAGATTATCCTTTCTTTTAAACTCAAAACTACCTTAATTTTTTTTCTGAATTACCGTTGATATTCTTAATAAATTAAATACAAAAATATAAAATATTGCTTCTCTCGGGTAAAAATCCTTAAAAAGGAAATAGGGAAAGATGTTGTAAAAGTCCACATCGTTGGTGTGTTTGCCTACCATTCTTATAAATTTTCTTATATAATGTGTCTAAATATACCTGTACCTCAAAGTAAAAACCACCAGAGTAATATTGAATGAAATATTCAGGGAAAAGAGTTTTGTAATTGTGTGATTTCCAAAACATCATAACCAAGTGAGATTATTTCAACTTCTAAAGAACTTTCAATGTAAAATAATAATTATTTTGATTATAATAGTGCAAATACAAAAAGCATTCCTGGAATAACTGAAATTTCTTTGCAAAGTGGACTTAAGAGTTTTATTTCAACTTAAAAAAGCATTTATATGACGAAAGTGGACGGTGTTTTATTCACGTTTAAAATAGATTATTGCGATAATTTCTGCATTTTTAACCACAAAACGGCAAAAAGTGGACTCTCGCGTTTTATCCCCAAAGGTTAGATTGTTTAATTTGAGGTTAGAAAAAGCAGTTCCGGCAACATTGCAAGTGCGCGTGGCGAAATGACGGGGCTAATTGACATACAGTACCTACGCGAATGAATTTATTCGTTACAGTATGCGAAAACTTAATATGTGTGTAAAAAAATAATATGCTTTTGTGTGTATAAATATATATACTCGTATATATGTATGTGTTTATTTATTTTTACATAAATCGCCTTTAACAGACAGGCGCCGTGGCGCAGTTGGTTAGACGGCTATCTGTGAAACTGGCGTCGCGGGTTCGATTCCCGCCAGTTGCAAGAAAAAAATCCAAGAAAGATTTTTTTCTCAATTGGTCTGGGTGTTGTGGTGTATTTTTCATTACCTTCTTCCATATCCCCTCTATCCCACCTGCTGACAAGCCTCAAAATAGAGGCTTAGCGGGTTATTCCTTTAAAAAAAATTTAAAAAAACATATATTGAACATAAATATGAAAAAAAAACATATTCAAATACATAACAAAAAATTATAAAATCGCATAACTATAACAATAGTAACAAGTAGGTAAATACACATAGGCAGCCAAAAATATTAACGAAATAAATACATAAATATGAAAAAACCAATAAAGAAAACATTTTTAAATATAAAGAAAAGTTTGAGAATAATATTGCGAGAGAAAAAAAGAAATCAGACTCGTTTTATAATTATTAAGTCCAGAAACAAATTTATCAGACTTGTCCACATACTGATTGCTATATCTGTGGAGCCTAGGGATAGGCGAGTGCATGTGATAAATGGTCCTAGAACTTGCAGAATAAAAATCAGATTTGTGGCGGGTATGTCGACCAGGTACACGAAAACACATCAACTCCAGCAAATCTGGACAGTCAATTAATGAATTGATCACTTTATAAAGTAATATTAGGTCAGTTAGGATGCTTCTATCAGAAAGTTTTAAAATATTTGCTGAAGATAAAATTGATTAGATTCAAATAAAGCAGCTGAAATATGTCGTTTATAATTAATATATTTTAGAAATTTCTTCTACACGCGCTCAAGTATGTGTGTTTATGTATCTTTATGAATGCATTGCAAGTGTCCTGACTTGGATTTTACGGCGAGTCAGGGGAAGTTCACAGGCAAAGAGCGTTTCTGATTGTGTTATTTTAAACTATGCCTCTGTTTCCAATAAATGTATGTACCATGTTATTAAAAAAGAATCATAACTAACATGATTGGCAAATATAAGTCGAACAGTGTTCTAGTCTTAGAGTATATAGATGTATATACTCTAAAGTTCTAGTTTAATATCGAGGCTTTACTAATAGAATGCATTAAGTCATTAAAACAAGTTTCAGGATAATAACATTTAAAGCTTTTTTATTCTTTCAAAGCATTATTTCTCACACAATTTACGTTTTTTTTCAATCTTTTAAAGACTAATTTTTATTCTAGGCACAGCGTAAAATTTGAAATCAACATCTTGCATCTATATTAAAAAATATTTGAAATATATCGAGGCTATACTGACAGAATAAATTAAGTCAATAGTCTTCATATGTTACAATTTTTTTTTAAACTTTTAAAAGACTGCGGTAAATAATCCCTTTGCGTGCGGTGATGTAACGTCGTGTTACCACAAGCAAAAGATGGAATATTCTAAAGCTCAGACATGTAAAAACTAAAACATGGAGACACACAGTTTAATAATTCTTTTTCCATAATTTATAAAAATAAACCGATAATTAAGCCCTATCATAGCAAAAAAAAACTTCGATTGGCCGCTCACAATTCACGCGTGCGTCGCCCATCACTGTCAAAAACTGACTGAATTTGTTTCACACAACACTGGTTGTAGCCTGTAGAACAGCGTCTTTGTCTTTCTTGTTATGTGTTCTATTTTCGTGCTCTCTCTAATACAGACGTATTGCAGTATTTGCAGACATCATTCTTCGGGTAGCATGGTTGGATATTTTTTGTATTAAAATCCAGAATAGTTATACAAATTTTACTTTCCAAAACCTGTGTGAAAATGTCCATTTGAAAATAACAAAAAATACAACGCCATCACAGCCACACAAGAGTTAATATGGGTGCAAAATATTGATTTTAAATTTTATGCTATGCCCAGAATAAAAATTACTCTTTGAAAACTTTTAAGAATTTAAAATTGAAGAAAAGTGTGGAAGAAATAATGCGTTGAAATAATAAAAAAGCCTTAAATGCGATTATCCCACAACTTGCTTAAATGACTTAATGCATTCTGTCAGGAAAACCTCGATATATTATTTGTTAAAACCTTTTTAAGCTAGGGTGCTGTTTTTAATGTCCATTTAAGTGCTAAGAAAATGTCTTTAGGAAGAAAATAAACGAAAAGAAAGAAAAAAAGATTTGGAACTGATACGCTTTTTTTTTACAGTGGTGTCCGAGAATTGGGGAGTGCAATGCGTCAGGCTTAAGGTGACCGTCAAGTCGGATAACTGCGGGGATAACCAGGACTGCTCGGAGAAGGGAGTTTGCTACTCAAACATCTCAATGGTGAGTCAAACATAAACATTAACACCATCGCCAAAACAACGTAACAGTCAGAAACAATGTTTTGCGAGAGAATATTCCTTCCTATAAATAAACAAAAAATACACTTTGAAAATCAAGCTCTATTTTTACTATTTATTTGCTTGTCATCAATAACTCGATTTAATTAAATTAAATTTATTTATTTAAAAAATAACATATACATACAAAATTAAGATTCGAGACGTTCGTATCAAAAAAAGAAATAGAAAACATGAAAGAGATTCTTGTCAGAGTATTAGGAGAATCCTGCTCCGGAAAACCCCTTAGGATACATGGAACATATCAACATCCAGAGCGATGTTATTCAGCATAGTCCAACAGGCATAACCATCAGGAGATTGGTCCTGTATATTGTAATATGAAATAATTTATGCTGACGCTGTCTTAGGTATTTGTCAGGAGCATACAAATCAATGCTCATCATAATCTCAGAATTATCGATCATACCGCGCAATAATTGATAAAAATGTGCAGTCAAATACGCATTAATTCCAGTCTCTTAACTGTTGTAGCCTAGCATACCCTGAAGAAACTTGGTCGGGTAGAGCCGTGGATTATACCCGCACTCTCTCATGTGGAGATATCACAGACACTTATTTTGGATTTTTTCTATCATATCTTTAGTTCGTGTGGCCCCCAAATGATCGAGCCACTCTCGAGTCTATTTCGCACCAAGGAGTTGAAAAGAGTTCTCAGTACACGGGTATTTTCGAAAACCCTGGCAGTACGCAGAACGAATTCTCACATCTTTAATTATTTTTTAAATTATTATTAGAGATAAACTTAGAAAGCGCCATTTTCGTAATGTAATACCTCAAGAGCGCTTTATAAAGTGATTATATAAATATATAAATTTAAATTTAACTTAGCACTCATTGCCTCCATGTGATCATGAAATGTCAGGGTGATCACAAATCTAAAGCCCAGATTCTTAAAACTTGATGTTCGTATCAGATACATCGTGCGTGCATATCGTCGTGTCGTGTCATGTCGGCCTCGTGGTTTAATGGCCAGTGCGTTTGCCTATCACGCAAGAGGTCTCAGGTTCGATTCCCGACATGATTGATTTGAAATATTTAAAGGGTGTTTTTACACTAGAATATTTCGTAGTCCCTGGACTGGTACCTGATGCTTAAGACTTAACATCTTACCTACATGTAACAAAATTGATCAAGATACAATGCAGTGCCCTATGAACCATTAGGTACGGATAGGGAATGGTGATGATGATGATGTTATCAATAAATTAAATATTGGAAACAAAGCTTAGTTCTCTTTGATAATTAAGAAGAAAAAATATTCTCCCGTAAATAGATTTTCCAATAATATATATATATTTTTATATTTATTTATAAATGCCGTAATAAGGCGAATTTTTTTTTAATACAATAAATTAAATAAAGTTAATTAGTAGACTGAAATCAACGATTGATTTTAATGTTAAGATCATAATATGGAATTAATTCAATAATGCGTTTAAATTTGATTAGCATTGTTTTTTTTTCATGATATAAGTATTTGTTTTTCTTATTATAATTTTTTCTAATTTTTTTATTGAGCGAATACAATTTAACTACTGCCCTTTATTTTGACTGTAATTGTTCATGTAAAGATATATATTTTTAATTAGGATTAATATTTATTTTGGCAAACTTCACCAACAAGCTTCAAAATGTGGCTTATTTAGGTTTTTGTATTTATGAAATGTATTCCTTATTTACGCATTTTAATTTTTATCCATGTGTACGTTTAAATTAAATTAATAAAAAAAAAAATGGAAAAAAACAAGATTCTTCTCAGACACCTATTCTCAAAACTCAGTATTTTGCGGTTTTTGGCCCTAGAGAGGCGCCACGATTCGGTTGATACAGTTGGCTAGGTCATTTACTGCGGACGCCTCCTAAGAGCCTTTACCACGCTTGCCTACTTTACAAGGCATCCGGTTCTCGATGTCCTGGACGTCTACTGCTGACTGTTCGTCGGCAACTTACGTCAAAACCATGGGATGCGGACCTGACTTGGGAGGATGCTGGCAGCCGACAGAGTTGCCGGAAGGATCCTCGTGGACACCATATGCTCCAACTAGGGAGCGGACATGGAATGATTATGATGAAATAAATAAGTAAATAATATTTTAAAAAATACATTGATTGTTTTTCTCGCAGTAAAGTGGTTGGCGCGCTCACTCAATATTCTTGAGGACCTGGAATTGATTCCTGGCAGGGTCAACGTGAAATATTTATTTTTAATGTTCTTTCACTGCAACATTTTACTGTTCCTGGGCTGGCAGCTGAAACGTAAGGCTGATAAACTTATGTGTTTATGTGATAGATGATCAAAATACGTTGCATTTGGTGTACCACTGAAGTGTCCTATGCATCACTGGGTGTGGATAGGGAAACTGGGATTTTTGGGAATGACGTTTACATTTTAGAATGACATCAATTGAATTAATGGTTTTAACTAGAGGTTTTATAGGCGCCATCGATTTAATTTTATAGTTTATATTTTTACATAAGAATGGATATTTCTGCGAGTCTGTCTTAAAAAATGTTTTCTACCACATAAACTCATATGTTTCAAATGAAAAATAAATTTGCGTTTTTAAAATAGAAATGTTTCGAAAACTGTTAAAAAACCTTTCGAAATAAAACGTTATGACAATAGGATCATCTTATCAATTTAACCAACTCATTCAGTATCTCACGGAGCGGTTAATCCCATATAAACCTCACTAGAGACGTATTCATAAATCCGTCCAATGAAATCATCCAATATTTATTAAAGCGTGGTCGTCCTGGATACTTGATTCCTCCTTTACAAATGACATCCTTCCACTAGAGTGGGAGGCTGTACGAAGGCTTAAGGATAGTAGAGTACCTACCTGCTTTTGTCTGCGCTAATTGCTTGTGACGCCCCTGTGACGGAAACACCCGATTATCGCCGGCCACACCCGAACGTAAACGATTAAGGGGTATTGTTTTTCAACCCCTATTTTTCGAAGGGCATCGATTAATTCTATTTATAACCGAGTGTTGAGTCGGATGGGGATAAAGGACAGATCTATTCGAAAATTGGAATCGGAAACGTGGAAAATTGATTTTGAGGAAAGATATTTCATAAAAATGTCATTCATCATTAGAAAGATTGGAGCACTTGACAAAACGTAGTGGAATTACGAGCGTAATCATTATTTCAATCATTATATTAAAAAGATCGCAATATTTATAAGTTTTTATAGGTTTTTTTAAATTTTATTGCTAAAATCAGTTTGTTGTCCCGTGGCTAGTGTTGTGGGCTCATGGATCAGAGGTCCGATGTTCGAACCCCGCTCTACTGGAATTTGATTTCCATTTTCTAATAGTGAGTTATTTACAACTCGTTAAAAACGGCCTCAAAATCTAAATATTTGAGTAAATAATAAGAACGCAAATATTTCCTTTTATTAAAAAAAAAAACACGTACAGTCAAACTAAATAAGTATTAAAAACCAAAATTTTCTAATATAAAAAGACTAATTAAGGTTTCATACATTAATTAAAAGATGTAAACATTAAATGTTACAAATAATAATTATTTGAAAAACTTAAGCGAGAAAATAATAATCGTTAAAATTTGCGTTTTTCATGGAGGTCTTTCATTGGTAATAAAAATAAACTTAAATACCGACAGCACATTCTGAGTCATCAATGAAGTTGAGGTTAATTGTTTTTACAAATTGGTATATAAAAAAGGAAATTTAATCTGGTATAGCGAAGAGGACAACGGAAACCGATATTTTGTTAAAAGTAAAGAAGTAAAGAATCAATCATATTATTAGGAATTTTCAAAAGAAAAATTAAATCATATGTATGACGCCTTTTTTTGTAGTATTATTAAAATTAATCAAGTTTCCCCGTAATCTTTTTCAATGTTACCAAAACGATATTACAGGCTCCTTATAAAATTATTTTGAATGTTCTCGATTTGATTAATATATACGTTATACTGATGGGACCATACTAATTAAGCAAATACGAATTGACTATGTCCATAAGTATAGTAAAGAAGTTTGAGCGTATGTGGTGATGTGAATGGCTTAGAGATAAACCCTGGAAGTCTATATGCCGTATCCACCATTGCATTTATGTGATTTCTCAACAAAGGCGTGTCATCCATCAGTACACCCAATTCTTTAGCTTTCATTGAACGATAAGCAATTTTCCGGCGGCTTATGTAGTGTATAGTGGTTAAGATGCTTCACTTGCGTACGGAAGGTTCTGGGTTAGATTCCCGATGAGAACATAAGAATTAAATGTGATTGTTCTCAATACTAGGTGTTCTGTGCTGTAATTGGGCTTTCTGGCATGTTGTGGTCCAAAAAAACCTTATCAAAATAGTAAGTAAGAATAAATCTACAAGGTTGCAGTGCCGCTGACGTTAGGACTTTTTTTAGCACTGACCTCCATCTACAAAATTAAAAATAAGAATGGCGAAAGATCATAAATATTAAATTCTAGCAAGGGATATAAAACATTGGTAATATAGCAGCCCCAGAGAGTACTTAGAGGTTAGTTTAAAGATATTAACATATTTACGGTCACGTGTCAACATATTTACGAAAATCTAATATACGTTCACAAACATATTGATGATTTTATGAGAAAAAGAGATTTCCACAGGTTCAACTCAATAAATAAAGATAATCTAGCTGTGTTCACTACTAGACTGCACTTTAAAAATTATTTTGCCTGAAACTGCATACAATTTTACAACAATGTACCTTTTGAAATTCAGGCTTTGCCAATAAAGAATTATAAGGATTGTGTCAAGCAAAGGCTGTTTGGAAAGAAGTATGAATATTTTAAGGATAAGATAGCTTTGCAATAGATTCGCGTTAATTGGTTTTAGTTTGTTGATTTTAATTGTTTTGTTGATTCGAATTTATAAGTTTGTTGAGTTTAATTTACTAATTGTTGAATTGTATTATATAGTTGTAATTTGTTGAAGCTTATTCAACGAATCCTATGTAAATAGTATATTAAACTAAATTAAAGGGCTGCAAAAAAGCACCCATTTAATCAAAAAGTTAATAGGTGAAGCTTATAAATATTAACTTCTCATGTTTCTGTTTATATACTGGGTTATGCATTAGTGTATTACAACTATCGAAATAAACCGAGAAAAACTCACAAAACTAGAGAGCAAATCACAATTAGCACTCACACTTGACAGACATTTAAAATTGAGCAACCATGTTGAAAATAAAAAAGATCTCTTAACAAAATGGCATATTTCACAAAATAAATTAATTCATTTATCAAATGGAAAACACATTTATGTATCAAGCATATTTATTTATTTATTCATATTTTACTCTTACAAATTACAATCAATAATTAAAATAATGTGACCTCACTGGGGTTACCCGTGCCGAGGACACTTAACGATATACTTTTTTGAAACATTTTTCTTTTGAGAATAAAAAAAGAAGACATACTTAATAAACAGAGATAATTGACAAAATATTCAGACAGTTTTAAAAACTAGGTATATACGAGTATGTACATCTTTATTTTTTATATTACAAAACGCAAACAGAAAATAACAAAAAACCTAACATAAGCTACACACTTGTGGAGCAGTTGATTCAATATTGGTTTGAATGAATGAGACAATCAATTTTTTTTTTAACATTTTTTTTTTTTTTTGCACCACAACAGGCCAGGAGGCTTAATAACAGTGGTGAATTACATCACAGAGCACCCAGGCTTGAGAAAAATCACATTTTAATTTTTGTGTTCTCACCGGGAATCGAACCCGGAACCTTTCGTGCGTGAGTCAAGCGTCTTGACCACTACACCACGGAGGCCGCCATTTTACTTCTAGCTAGCTCCACTTTCCATTTGTTTATAGCTTTTTTAAACATTTTTTCGTTACTAATTGTTTTAATAGGTAGTGGAAGTAGGTTAAAGATTTTAATTGAATAATACTCTTTTTTTTTTTGTCCGAAAGTGGTATAAGTTTGTATTTGTTTGGGTTATCTTTGTGTTGAGGATATAGTGATGATATTATTTGTCTGTAATATATGTTGAAAGCTAATTTAACTTTTTGATGCCTTTTTTGGAAACTGTAAACAGAACACAGCTACAAAAAAAACACAAAAATGCATACAACCTAAAACTACTTAACATCGACAAAAACGCTTTATAAAAGTCTACAACACGTACACACAGACAACTTGAGAAAGCTTAAAATCTTCATAGTAATACTCAAACTTACACTAGGGTAAAATCAATGATACGACATCACACTTAAAAAATTAACGGCATACACTATTATGACACGAGAGCTTTACGTAGGTACTATAAACAGTCATCAAAAACCAAAATTGGTGAATCTCCACTGCTAAACAACTGAAAACTTACAGTGACCTACCACACAGACTGAAGTTAATAACTTTACAGAGATTCAAAACTGAAGTGAGAGGCATTTCAAAACCTCCCTTAAATTTTGTACAATGTTTTTTTAAAAATATAAACCTCAACCGGTTTCTCTAAAAACAGTAA